>NC_136261.1:196710348-196730252 GCF_964187855.1 Myxine glutinosa | reverse complement strand
TAAACCCCCCCCCCCCCATGCCTAGATCAAATGATGGTGCCCCAAAAACAAACATTTTTTTTCAAAATTTTTAGCCGCGTCGCAGACGCTGCTCATAGAGTGCCCTCTGCTGTTGTTGTTGTTCTTCTTCTTGTTCTTGTTGTTGTTCTTGCAGAGAAGACAAAACCTCAAAGCTCCACCCCATTCTGGGAACCATAGCTCCACCCATTGTGGGAGAGGCTTCATATAAACAAATATCCACCATTTTATTAACTCGCATAGCTTTGAGGCCTGTTTTGTAGGCCCGTGGTGTCTTGCTCTCTCACACAGTTTTCTTTCAAATCAAATTCGATATATCATTTCATTTTTCACAGTCGCTAACATAGTTTTAGACTCGGTTGAAAAAAAACGTGAAGAAAATCCGATGAAAGTTGCCCTTTATAGAAAGAAATGAATTCTCAAGGCCTGTAACTTCAAGTCCATTGAGATATATTTTGTTTAAATCGCGGCATGGTCAGTCATACACCGCCCGAAATAACAGACGGGAAAATGCCGAGATATATTAAAAATTCGTCCATTTGATGACAATCGTCACGATGAAATATTTAATTTATACGTCGTCACAATAATGTGGAGAGAGGAGCATAGCTTCGTTCACGTGTCGCCACATACGGGAAATTGTCGAGATTTTTTTTTTTAAATCGCGGCATGGTCAGTCATACACCACCTGAAATAACAGACGGGAAAATGCCGAGATATATTAAAAATTCGTCCATTTGATGACAATCGTCACGATGAAATATTTAATTTATACGTCGTCACAATAATGTGGAGAGAGGAGCATAGCTTTGTTCACGTGTCGCCAAACACGGGAAATTGCCGAGATATATATTTTTTAAATCGCGGCCTGGTCAGTCATACACCGCCTGAAATAACAGATGGGAAAATGCCGAGATATATTAAAAATTCGTCGCCACACACGGAAATTGCCGAGATATATTTTCACTTTGCACAAAAATAACATCAAGTAATCGAATCAATAGGAATGTCCTGTGCCTATAACATCGACGTTATAGGCACAGCTGCATCTAGGCATTGTGTAACACGACGCGGCTTTTGTTTTAATTAAAACTTTTTGTACTTGTTCAAAAAAAATACCCTTACGACATACACACGGGAGAGATAGGTGCATACCAGAAGTTTGGTACAATTTCACAAAAGTTTGAGGGAGTAGTTCAGTGACAACACAGACACTGCACAGATATATATATATATATATATATATATATATATATATATATATATATATATATATATATATATATATATATATATATATATATATATATATATATATATATATATATACAGTCACGTGAAAAAGTAAGTACACCCCATGAAAAGATTTGACTTTTTCAACATATTTCAACATACAGCTATTTGATCTTGATTTCAACAATATTGATAGATAAAGGAGATATAATATAACAAATATCATGAAACATTTACATTTTGTAGTCCATTGTATAATTTAAATAAACATAAATGCAAATTTCGCATGTGGAAAAAGTAAGTACACCCCTACATTTATCACTACTTCAAATACCTAAAATTAGAATCAGGTGCACCAGCTCAGGTGCAAATGATTAGAACATTGTTGGAGAGGATCTTGGAGGAACCTGTCTTATTTAAACCTCAGACATTTAGTTTGGTTTGCTCTTTGTTGTTGAAGTGTGCGGCGTCACCATGCCTAGATCAAAAGAGCTCTCTGAGGCCTTCAGAAAGAAGGTTATAGATGCCTACGAGTCTGGGAAGGGATTTTAAAAAGATCTCGAAACAATTTGAAATTAATCATTCGACTGTCGGAAGATCATGTACAAGTAGAGAAGATTCCAAACAACTGCCAACTTGTTCAGGCCAGGCCGCCCCAGCAAGTTCAGCCCGAGAGCAGACCGCAAGATGCTGAAAGAAGTCTCTAAGAACCCCAGAATGTCATCACGGGACCTACCGGTAGCTCTTGCCACTGTTGTTGTCAAAGTGCACGATTCTACCATCAGAAAGAGGCTGCACAAATTTGATCGACATGGGAGGTGTGCCAGGAGGAAACCTTTGGTGTCCAGAAAGAACATCAGGGCAAGACTAAAGTTTGCCAATGAACACCGAGGCAAAGACCAGCACTTTTGGAACAATGTGCTCTGGACAGATGAGTCAAAGGTAGAGCTATTTGACCACAGTACCAGAAGACATGTTTGGCGAAAACCAAAGACAGCATTTGACCACGAGAACCTGATACCAACTGTAAAGCATGGTGGTGGAAATATGATGGTTTGGGGCAGCTTTGCTGCTGCAGGGCCTGGGCAGGTCACCATCATGGAATCCACTATTAATTCTTCATTGTATCAGAGGGTGCTTGAGGATAATGTGAGGTCATCTGTCGGAAAGTTGAAGCTCAACCGAAGGTGGACCTTGCAACATGACAATGACCCGAAACATACCAGTAAATCCACCAAGGAATGGCTGAAAAGAAAGAAATGGAGGGTTCTGGAATGGCCAAGTCAAAGCCCGGATCTAAATCCCATCGATATGTTGTGGGGGGATTTGAAACGAGTTGTGCATGCAAGAAACCCCTCAAACATCGCACAGCTGAAAGAATTCTGCATGGACGAGTGGGCAAAAATTTCTCCCAGTCGATGTCAGAGACTGGTAGACAGTTATAAGAAACGCTTACTTGAGGTTGTTTCTGCCAAAGGGGGCAATACCACCTATTGGAGCCAAGGTTGTACTTACTTTTTCCACATGCGAAATTTGCATTTATGTTTATTTAAATTATACAATGGACTACAAAATGTAAATGTTTCATGGTATTTGTTATATTATATCACCTTTATCTGTCAATATTGTTGAAATGAAGATCAAATAGCTGTATGTTGAAATATGTTGAAAAAGTCAAAACTTTACAATGGGTGTACTTACTTTTTCACGTGACTGTATATATATATATATATGTAGGAGAGGAGAGGAGAGAAGAGAAGAGAAGAGAAGAGAAGAGAAGAAGAGAGAGGAGATTTGTTCGTGTGTTCGGATTGATATTTTCACAGTCAGCAGAAAATGCGCTTGCAGGGATTGAAAAAGCGAGTAAAAGTAATGCAACAGAATACTCGTACTTATGAAAGTGAAGACAAAGAGGTTTGGTTGGTTGATGCACCTGTACCATCTTAGGGGCAGAATTTGGGTGGAAATGCAGCTGATTCAGGAAGTCTAAGGCTAAATGTCATAGCCACCAACTTGTTATGATGATAGAAAGTGGTAAACTGTGTACGCAACAGACGAGAAATCTTCTCTGGGACTGTAGGGAAAATTCCTTATGCAGTATAAAAGTTCATGCATATACGTGCATATAACAGACTTGGCCTGACAGAATGTGTTGATTTCTTTTTTCCAATACAATGACAGATGATAGGTATCGTCCTGACCGTGGAGCAGTGGTGAACAGTTGGTGTGGGACGTGTGTACAAACAGCACCTGGGGGGGAAAGAAGAGAGAAGATTGCAGGTAAGATTATGAAATCGTGGATTATCAGGGATGGAAATGAAAACTGAGGGATGGATGGTGGCAAGAAGTGTTGATAATGTGATATCTTGAAGTTGTAGTGGAAGTAATAGGAAGGAGAAAAGAGGGAGAAAAAAGTGCAGATAAGAATAAAGGATGGATTTAGGAACATTAACAAGGAGGAATTTACATGATGAATGCATGTACTGTATTATTTAGGGAGGGGAACTTTAGAGGGGCAGGAAGCTTCAGTAAGAGTATGCCAGGCCAGACCAGATGAAAAGGATTTAAGACTGTTAGGCCACAAACCGGTCAGTAGTTTCAGTAGAATATTAGGTCTTGTGATTTTGCCTCTTCGTAAATGATGATCATGATGTTCAGAGCTTTCGTCTCCATAATATCCAGTTAAAGGTGGACTGCAGGGGTGTCAATCCACAGGAAGTGCACGATCAGCTTGGACATAAGCAGTCCAATAAAACTCTGATCGGTGGTGAAGTCAAAGAACTTGAGGGACTTCACTGCATTGTGGGCTGATCAATTAATGAAGATTCGATTATTTTACAATTCTGTTAATCCAAACAGACTGTGTGAGTCAGCAAAAAACGTAATGAAAAAAATCACTCACAGAAAATAAAAAGGCTCGGATAGAGATGCGATTTGATAGCATTATGGTTAGACAAATGATACAATAGAAACATAATGCTGCTCATTCATTGATTCATTCATTTGCTCATTCATCGGTTTGCAGTCCATGGTTGCTTTTTTATTTTGATCGTGATCATATAGGTTCATGGAGTAGCTCGTGTGCATATATCATAAGCAGAACAAGGACACCAAGAGACAAATGTACATTTAGATGATTTACATGGACAGTATTATATAATGGACAAAGGAACACATCGTCTGGGATGTGACCCTGGGATCCCATCAATATGGCACTAAGTGGCGTAATCCTCCCCAGAATTCGAAAGAAAGTATATATTTGTCGGGGATGAGGATTGTTACCTAAAATGGCTCACAAAGCTCTAAAGGAAGTTGAAAATACTTCGGAAAGTACCTGAGAAAAAGGGCTGTACCTCTGTACAACGAAATACTTGGAGAACTTTCTCAGCTTGCCGAATGGGCAGCTGCTCAAAGCGGAAGCTCCAGACCATGGGGGCCGGAGCAAGGCCCAAGTAGATGAAAGTGGGCTACACAAACCCCTAACAGATCACGACCATTGAATGGACTGTTTATCTCGACTAGGTGCTTCTGAACACATACAGTGCCTATGGCTTGTAAATTCACAGGATCAGTGTAAAGTGGTGATATTACTACTAACCATGTTGGGAGTGGGAGCGGGGGGGGGGGTGGTTACAGGAGCTGTGAAGGCCGTTATAAATACAGTATATTGTTTGTTTTGCTCCGAGGCCACAAAATAAATTATACTAGGTTTTTGCATCCATTGGTAAAAGGAGAGGCATCCCTATGTGTGTGTGTGTGTGTGTGTGTGTGTGTGTGTGTGTGTGTGTATTATATCCATGGCCGACATTTGCTTGTACTAACAGGAAATTGTATGAACCTGACAGCTCTCATCCACGGATATTTCACATATTTCCTCTATTTACGCGAGTCCGATTTGCATTCAGGAACAGAACAAATGTGGTTAACCGTTTTGGAATTGCCACTCTTTTGTTCAAATGCTGAAAATTGTTTAAAACCCTATTTGAATTACAGAATTTGCACTAGCAACGGCAGGATAAAAGTTTCCGGCGAGTAGATTAGTGCAATAAGCACATAGGCAAAAGTTCTCATTTAGTGTACATACGTCATTTCAAAAGTCCGATATAAGAGCCACATGGTCAGAAGGGAACTTGCTTTGTAGTGTGTATGTGTGTGTGTATGGGGAGGGTGGTGTTAGGCCACTGATACAATGCCCTCCAGAGATTAAAGTTGGAATTAAAAATTGGTCAAGGTAGCGACACATAAGGGCCTACTCTTAGATTACTGCTGAGAAAGCAGAACAAGGAGGTTTTATGGTCTTCATGGACAAGATCATCCATTTCAACTTATTTTCTGTAGAAGATAAAATCCAAGACTTCTTCTTCCGTATGCTAAACATGACGTAAACAGCTAAAAATATGTATACAAACAATTCACAATTTTAGGCAATCTTGACCTTTTGACCTCAAAAGCAATAGGCTTCAGTGACACAAGATGCAAACCCTGCTCAAATTTCAAGTCACATGGATGAAAATTGACGAGTTTATGCAACCTTGACCTTTGACTTTTTGATCAAAAAAAAACAATCGGCTTCTTGCTTTCGATTGGTGAACCAATTCAGTGGCCCAATATGCAAATTCTTAAAATTTCAGGTCAATCAGATGAAAATTGACAACTTTATGTGACGCTGATATTTGACCTTTTGACCAATTTATTCATTTGCCTTGTCCATATTCTCATAATACTGTAGCTTTGTTGAAAATTTGATGACAAAACTCAAATGGTAAAATAAGTTACGGCCCAGACAGACACACAGATAGACACACACAGAAGTGATTGCAAAACCCTGTCCCCGTGTAAATCTACAGAACAAGAGGAATTATCAGCAGCAAGCATGAGGGGCTATGTTACTTATATATCAGAATTTTGGACCCTGCACACTTTTCAGGTAGGCCACTATAGAGTGTATTTTGTGATATGAGGTCAGGCAATCTTGCCGCCGGCCCACAGGCAAAAGGTAACCACCATAAAGCCAATGACTCCATAGCTTTTCAATGTCCAACACATCCTGAAACCCCAACCCTCTTCTCAATACAATGTTATAAACAAGCGTTATGCCTCGGTCCCCCGTCGGTGAAGTGATGTGAGTTTAGAAAGTGGAAGACGCAAGGCGGCCATCTTGGATTTTGACGTGGCGACCCAATTTTCAAGAGCGTTCTTCCTTGTGCCTAGATACACCCACACACCAGATTAGAAGCTGGTACTTCACTTATTTTTCAAGATATTCTGCTCACAAGGTTCAGACATACATGGCGGCGGCCATCTTGGATTTTGACGTGGCGACCCAATTTTCAATAGCGTTCTTCCTTGTGCCAAGATACACCCACACACCAGATTAGAAGCTGGTACTTCGTTTATTTTTCAAGATATTTCACTCACAAGGTTCAGACATATATATGGTGGCGGCCATCTTGGATTTTGACGTGGCGACCCAATTTTCAATAGCGTTCTTCCTTATGCCAAGATACACCCACACAACAGATTAGAAGTTGGTACTTCGCTCATTTTTCAAGATATTCCGCTCACAAGGTTCAGACATACATGGCGTCAGACATACATGGCGGCGGCCATCTTGGATTTTGACTTGGCGACCTAATTTTCAATAGGGTTCTTCCATATGCCTAGTTGCACCCACACACCAAATTAGAATTCGGTCCTTCGCTTACGCACGCACGCACGCACGTCCGCACGCACGCACGCACGCACACATGGACGGACGCACACACGGATGGAAGGGAAAACCATAGTCCCCCTTTCGCTCCGCGGTGTGACGGGGGACAATAACTAGCAGGAGTACACGTCATGGCAGGGGGGGAGGGGGTGGGGAAGGGAAGGCAGGAGAGGGAGGTGTGAGGAAGGGAATGGAAGGGGGAGGAGAGACAGAGGTGAGGGAAGAGGGAGGGGAGAGATCATATAAATGGAAATATGGAAAGACCATGTATAAGTGCAGAAACCCATTGTCTCTGCTTCTTCTTCTTTAATGGTCCCAATTATTGTTACCTTCTTGTGGGGTTGCCTGCGGATGTTCTTGGCCCAAGCCCTTAAGAAACTGGCTGGCCAGGTCTGACATTTGACTGTGGCAGGAATTTAGAATTTGGCCATTGTACCGGTTATTACTCAGCTACATTTTGTGAAAGACACTGTGGAATCTTCAATGTTCACCGCCAACCAGTGTTGGTGGAAGAGTCCTCTGGCTTAACTTCCTACTGATAAGCGATGCGCACATTGATGCCTTATCCTGCATGTGAAACACTAGAGTGACAGTCTAAAGCTCAGTCTAGATTCCAACCCAGGCTGGAGAGCTCAGAGATGTGTGCATATACCTCGAAGTCTAAGCTATCCAGCAAGTTATAGAAATCCACTCTATGTGGAGAAATTCCAGAACATGAGTTGTTCAAATGGTTTGGGGTGGGTCAGTCGAGTGACCACAATAAGGCATCATTAGCAGGAGGTGCATATGAAGACCATTAAGATGTTAACTAGATGGCGATCATTACCAAAATCCCAGCATTATCAAAATCCCTGCAGGTGATGATACACCAAGATGAAGACGGATCGGGAAGATGGCAAGGCCTTACGTGATACAGGTAACACATTAATGCAACATTATTACAAAGACATGGTTAATAATTTTGCAGCAACAGAACTCTACTCTGC
Source organism: Myxine glutinosa (assembly GCF_964187855.1). NCBI lineage: Eukaryota > Metazoa > Chordata > Myxini > Myxiniformes > Myxinidae > Myxine > Myxine glutinosa. The sequence continues at coordinate 196,722,305 of NC_136261.1, read as the reverse complement.
ATGAATAGCTTCACAGGTACAAGCAGAGAAGGCACAGTCATCATGGTGTCACAGAAAAGCAAATCACACAACTGGCACAGACAAGTAAAACAAAAAGACCTATAAAACATCTGAAAAGGCAAAGCCTGTCCGCATCCGCTTTGTATTCAGAATTCTTCTTCCTCCGTAAAAATAACTAAATAAAACATTCAAAATTTGACGATTTTAGGCTACTTTGACCTTTTGACCTCAAACGCAATAGGCTTCAGTGACCCAATGCACAAACCCTGCCCAAATTTCAAGTCAATCAAATGGAAATTGACAATTGTGTGACATTGACCTTTGACCTCAAAACAATCGGCTTCTAGCATTTTATTGGTGAACCAATTCAGTGACCAAATATGCAAATTCTTAAACTTTCAGGTCAATCGGATGAAAATTGATGATTCTATGCAACCTTGAACCTTTGACCTTTTGAGCTAGAAAAGCAATCAGCTTCTAGCTTTTCACTGGTGAACCCAGGCAGTACCCAATATGCAAATTGTTAAAACTTCAAGTCAAATGGATGAAAATTGTCGATTTTATGTGACGTTGACCTTTGACCTTTTGACAAAATTATTAATTTGACTTCTTCATATTCTCATAATAAAGCTTTGTTGAAAATTTGATGACAAAGCTCAAATGGTAAAGAAGTTGGACAGACACACACACACACACACACACACACACACACACACACCACAGAAGTGATTTCAGAAACCCGCTGCGTGGGGAGCAGTTCCAGTTATAAATATAAATATAACCACCTTTAGAGGCCATTTTCCCCGCAAAGCGGGGGTTGGCCTTTTTCGGGGACCGTGGTCCCCTTTTTGAAGCAATGTTTTACGGCCGGATGCCCTTCCTGCCGCCAACCCTTTTTGTCGCCTTTTACGACAAGCAGGGAGTTACCAGTGAACTGGTACTCAATTACAGGGGGGCGAAAAATAAAATAAAACTCCATCGATCGTTTGTTTCCTGAAGTGTTGCTATTTGTTTATCGTACGTGTATTTTATTTGTCTATTAACCTTTTTATTCATGCAAAAATATATTGAGAGCTCCAAAAAGCCACGTAATTAACATGAAGCATCTCTTTGGTTTATGCAGACATGAAATGAAGAAAACACCTCGCATTTAAGGAAGTTTCCAGGTGTTTGTGTAAGAAATTCATCTCACTGAGGAATTAAACACTTTAATACGAGCTTGTTTGACAATTCAATGCCCTGATATTCTCATAAATTGATGTTACATGTGGTTCATAAATGAGTATTATTGCATGTGCTTCACAAGGATGCTTAAAGAACAGGATGAAGGAAAAGGGCATAACCAGCTGGTTCCAGTCTTCGCTGGCCGCCATAAACCCGTAGATCCGAACTTGTGGGCCTATTAAAGCACAAGCTCGGATCTGCAGGCATCTGTCGGCTTGGCCAAGCTCTTCAGCCAATCATGGCCCGTTGGATCAAACTGAAACATATCATCATCCCATGGAGAAGGTGTTAATAGGAAAATATGAGCCTGTTGGATATTGAGAAGTGGGTAAGGTGGTGTAAGCTTTTGGTCCAGTGTGGAGATCTTTTGTCAAAGCATTCCCCAAATTTAGGTTTTCATTGTGTGTCGATAGTTTCTTTTAACCTCGCTCTCCTCTCGCTTCCAAATCATTTCTGCATATCCACATTCCCTATATGCTTCACCTACCCAACATCGCTAGTTAAGATGAAGGTTCACAGGACACTAGCAGGTGTACCAAACACAAACATTTTTCTTGGCACAGTGGCATATCATGAAAGCTACACGTCTCCAGGAAATGGAATCAGGATTCCATAGTTGTTGGGGATGTAGTTGTGTTAATGTCACAAACTCCATAGCCCACACTTCTTGCACAGGATTAACTCACCCCGACCCCCTAAAATAACTCCAGCTTCACATTCCTCTCATCAACCACCAAAATGTTCATCGGTTTGGTATGCAGAATTGTTCACCGAGCAATGATGAATCCATAACACCTTTCCTTTTACTCATGTGGACCAACTGTAAACCCATCCCACTTCCACAAAATAATAACAATCCCTCTATTATATTCCAGTCTTAGATTTGCCACAGTGTGCTCACTCACTTACCTTCAGTTTTTTCTCATTATGATCATCAAATGACCCTGCTATTCTCACTCTCTCCTTATCATCATTCTCCATCCTCATTGGGGAACCCAAATGCAAAAATTTCTTTTTACAGAAAACCATTGAAAATGATTAATCATGGTCGAATTTGGAGGGGAAAAGTTTTTGGAATTCTCTTTGCCAATCATAAAGTGTCAAAAAAAGCTTTAGAGCTCTCTAAAAAAAAAGCTTTCGAAAAAGCGCTAGTTTTCCATTTTGCCAGTGACGTCACACTATGAACTCACCTTGATCCAAATGGCAGCTTTACATATAGAAACAGTGTATTTTGAGCTCGGATTTCAATACTGATTTCGCCGTCATTAGCAACTCTAAAGGTTCTCAGTATATTGAATCTGATCAGTGGAATTTTGAAGAAACTATTGGAGCCAAAATTAGTGATGGAAACACTTTCGGGAGAATTATGCAACTTTGTCATTTTGAGCCTTGTGCGAGTGATTCAGACGAAGATGATGTTAGTGAAAATGGCGGTGTTAGTAGTGCAGATGAAAACGCCAGGCACATGTTCACGACAGATTGGTATGTTTTGCTTTTCCGTTCAATTGACGGTTTATCAGGGATTTTGTATTTTTTTTTTTTTTTTTTTTGTATACTGAATCGAGGCTCGTGAAAGAGCTAACATTTACTTCACAAACAAATCAACCAGACAAACAAAACACACAAAAAGCGGGAGTGGAAAACAAGATGGGGAGAGAAGGTGAAGCACACAAACACAACATTTGAGAGCAGGGAGATGTGTGGAAGGGAGAGGGCTTGGGGGGAGGAGGCATGGGAAGGGGGGGGGGGGGTGGAGGGAGAAATATAAAACACAAGGACACCAATGACTTCCAGGACAGAAGTTGGTATTTCAAAAAAGTGGAATTGGGGTGAAATTAGCGGGGGTAGAAAAGATCAAGGTTTTGGATGGGGGAAGATAAGAGATGGTGGTGAACAGCTGTTTTAAAGACCTGGAGGGTGGAGTGGGATTGAAGAGAGTGAGGGAATTTGTTCCAGAGGTGGGAGAAAAGAGGAATGAAGGAGTGAAGGTGAGCAGAGAGTCTTGATTTTGGCAGTTTGACCATAAGAGGGTTGCAGGCAGATCTTGTGCGACCTGTAGGAATATTTGCGGGACAGAGCCCAGAGAGAGCTGGGGGGGCAAGGCCAGAGAGGAGTCGGTAGAAGATGGAAAGACCACCAACCTGCCTGCGGTGAGTGAGTGAGAGGCCCTTGGAGTTAGCTTCATCGCGGGAGATTCCAATGATTCTGAATGCTTTGGTTTCAACAGCGTGAAGACGAGCTAGGTGTGAGGCAGGAGCACCAGCCCAGAGGGGAGAGCAGTATTCCATTGAGCTGCGGATGAAAGCCTTGTATGTGGTGAGGAGCTCAGGTGTGCCAAGGAAGGACTTCGCATGACGGAGGATGCCCAGTCGGCGACTGGCTTTGGAGGCCAGATTTGAAATGTGGTTTTCCCTGGAAAGATCATGGCAGATAGAGAGACCCAAAAGCTTGAGTGACAGAACTTCTTGGAGAGGATTATTCAGAAAGTGGATGGGAGGGTTGTCCAGTCGGTCTTTTCGGAGAGACATCGTAAGAGTGTGAGATTTGTCAGGATTGAAAGACATGTTCTACTTGTTTGCCCAGTCTGTGATTTTGTCCAGGTCTGCAGAGAGTGAGGAGGCAGCAGACTGCCGATCTGAGGGATGAAGAATGGAGCGACAGAGAGTAGAGTCATCAGCAAAGAGATACAGAGGATTTTCAAGAGAGTCAGAGAGATCATTGATGAAGACCAGAAAAAGCACAGGGCCTAGAACACTGCCTTGTGGAACTCCAGCCTGAACAGGCAGAGGAGATGGGAGAAACCCATTCAGGGCCACACGTTGACTACGACTAGAGAGGAAGTCCACCAGCCATGCGTGGAGATTTCCATGGATACCAAAAGAGGAGAGTTTGGTGAGCAGAGCGGGGTGCCAGACCGTATCGAAGGCACGTGATATGTCGAGGGAGACTGCTCTAATTTCCTGTTTGGCATTGAGGACCTCCATCCATTGTTGAGAAAGCAGAAGCAGCATGTCCAGAGTAGAGTGTCCAGGTCTGAAACCAAATTGATGATCAGAGATCAAGCCATTGGAGAAGAGGAAAGATTTCATATCTGAAGCAATGATGGATTCCATGACTTTGCTGATAATTGGGAGAAGGCTGATTGGTCTGTAGTTGCTGGGATCTGTTTTTGCACCTTTTTTGTGCAAAGCGGTGATGTTGGCAGATTTCCAAGCAGATGGAAGATGACCTTGAGCAAAAGAGAGGGTGAAGAGAACAGAGAGAGGGAGTGAAAGAGCGGAAGAACATGATTTTAGGACCCGTGGGCTGATGCCGTCAGGTCCAGTTGCAGAATCCAAGTCGAGGGTTGACAGAAACTTTTCCACTTTGTCAGGAGGAAAGGACACAGAGTCCAGGAGCAGCTGGGTACGACTGGGTACGGTGGGTACAGAGAGGGATGGGTTTGGGACACAAGATTTAGAGGCAAACACAGAGTTGAGGCATTCAGCTTTTTCACGTGCGGAGTCAGCCGTGTGGCCATTTGAGGTGAGGGAGGGGATGGAGGGGGAACAAACACCAGAAACAGATTTGACCAGACGCCACCAGGATTTGGAAGAGGGAGACAGATAAGAGAGTTCGGTCCTGAGAACGGAGAGATATTGTTTCCTGGCTCTCCTGAGGGTGGACACACACTTGTTTCGGGCTTTGTGAAAGGAAATGAGATTTCCTTCCGTTGGATTTGCTTTCCAGGAGACGAAAGCAAGTTGTTTCTGGGCAATAGCCTCACCACAAGATTCCGTGTACCATGGATGGGAGGAAGGGTATGACAACAGAAGACGAGATGGGATAAATCTGTGCATGAGAGAGAGCAGTTTGCTTTGGAAGAATTCCCAGGAAGAATTTATGTCAGAGGCAGTAGAGATGGGAGACCAGTCCAGATGATTGATGGCTGCTTGAAGACCGTGCCAGTTGGCCTGAGTGATTATTATTATTTGATTAATTAATTGATATTATTAATTAGTTGTGATTATTAGTGATTGATATTAGGAGTGATTATTAATTGATAAATTAGTCATATGACGCCAGAAAAGATACGGCACAACACAACATTGGACGCATGGCATGGACGCAGTATGAACACAACACAGCACATACACAGCACAGACACGGCACAGACACAGCACAGACAGGACACAGCATGGACATGGCACAGACATAGCATGGACATGGCACAGACAAGACACAGCATGTACACAGCACGGTCACAGCATGGACATGACATGGCACAGACATAGCATGGACATGGCACAGACACAGCACAGGCAGGACACAGCATGGACACGACACAGCACAGACATAGCATGGACATGGCTCAGACACAGCACAGCATGGACGCCGCCCAGGCACACTTGGCGATGAACGCTTTGTCCCACCATAGCAGGCTGACTGACCCAGTGTCCTGTATGTTACAGGTGTGTCCCATTTCAAGCTTTCTCGGGATGCCATTTGTGTCTGTGGTCATGTTGTGCCGTGTCCATGCCGTTCCGTGCCGTGTTGTGCTGTGTGGATGTCCCGCCCCAGTGAAGGGGTATGAGAGGGGTGGGGGCGAGGTGAGATCGGTCGCCGACAGGCCAACAAAGGTGTTTTATTCACCGCTCAAATTGTCCATGTCCATATGCTGGTAGCTCGGTAGAGATTGTCTTACAGTTTTGAGTGACAGCTGTTTCTTTCACTTTATCATGGTGGATAACCACAAGATCTAGCCATTTCTGTTGTTTCTTAACAGTGCTCTGTAAAATGTTCCAAACACAAAAGTGAACATTTTGTCGGCCTGATCCACACTTGAGTATTTCGGACAAACCTCGTCCAATTTCTGGCAAACTTAGGGTCTTTCGGCCATTGGTGGAGCATGAAACCATCTCGGTTTGTATTACTTCATCCACAAAGGATACATGGACCCAACATATTTATAGAAATTCGAAAATTATTTGCCGCTTTACTTAAATCCATTATGCAAAATCTTATCCACCCACTATGTACGTTTTATGAATAGACGAGGTCTTATAGGAGGTTAAGAGGTTTGACGTGCAGAACCAGTAGATTTGTGAAATCATTTGTACCGTTTTCTGTTCAGGTTTTTTAATGGAAGGTGGCGTTATTAAATGGGGTTCGTGGGTAGCAGTGGGGACACTCTAGTTGTCTGCTGAATTGTTCTTTTTGTGAACCATGATAGTTTGATAGGTGTTTTTGCTGTACTCTGGTTATCATTTTGCCATAATTTATCATTATGTGAGTTTTGTGAGATTTGTTCAACAGTGCAATTTTCCATTTTCTGTGGACAATAAACATTATTATTATTATTATATTATTATTATTATTATTAAATCGTACCGCGAGGTAACCCGTATAGACAGCACGGATATGGCGGCCGACTTCCTGTTGTGACGTCACAACTAATCGTGAAGAAGAAGAAGAAGAAGAAGAAGATGTCAACTTTTAATAGCAAAATTACCTGCTTTATCAATTGGAAATTGGAAGAAGACATTCATAAATCTCCCATGCATTCCCAATAACTCATTCCTTTAACTCCAAATGCTTCTCAAAACCTGGTGCACTCATGCTCAGCTTCAGGTCAATTATGAACGATATACGCCCTCTGTCTATTTCACCTTTTCCATGGCTTCTTTTTCCTTCTATCCACTTCCCTCCATCCTTCCTGGTTGGCTCCAAAAGTCACAACCCCCGTCCTCAGTCACGTTCATGCAGCTGTTTTTCTCCATGCTTTCAACTGCTCATCTCTTCACCCTGCGGCTGTAATGCAAGTGTTTGTGTTACTCGACTTAGCATTTGGAAATAGAATCTAGTTTGCCATTGATGCTAGCACAAGGCTATTAACACATCCATGTTCTTGCTTTATGTTATTTTCTCCCTTCCCCTCCCTACATATCCCTTCCCTCACAGATTCCTTTGTACTTTGACCATGCTCCGTAAATCGTCGTCCATGCTGAGTTCACATTCTTCCCTCTTTCCTAACAGTATTGACTTGACCTCTAACATTGTTGGACTCTATTCTAATGTCACAGATCTCTCCCTACAGATTTCTGCTGCTGCTCTGAATATTGTGTTGAACACAAATGTTCCTTTCACAGGATGGTCCTGCCTCCTCTGTCTTTCATTCTGGTTATTCCCCTTTCCACTTTGACAGGCCTGACCCAGTCCACACAATAATGTTGCTTTTAATGTTAAGAATTCCATCCTCCACAACTCTTCCACTGATTAAACCCATCTCTTGGAATACCTCGTTTTATACCTCCTCTCATCTACCCATTAAATGTTCATCTGTTTATTATATTGTTCACTGAGCAATGATGAATGTGTGAACACCTCTTCTTCTACTGCTACTGACTAACCTTTAACCTATCACAACTCTCTTCTTCACCTGTGGCAATTTAAAATGCCACCGTCCAAGTTGGCTAGGAGTTTGCTTGACTACAACCAGCTATGGCATAACTGCAAAAGGCCAAAATCCTTCTGGGAGTTTGTCCTTCTTACTATTTGCAGTGAATTTTCCAAAGCTGATCTTGGCAAATAGCAAGTCCTCCCTACAATTTGCATAACATGAAACTTGATTAAGTAACGGTAACACTTGATTACCGTGCATTGGTAGTTGAGAGGACATACCATGCGTAGTATAGACTGGCACATACTGTGCGTTCTGACGAGCTTGATTAAGCCTTAGCTACTATTAGTCGACAAATGATTAGATTTTTCGGGGTTCCTCGTCATGAATAACACTCGACCCAAACAAAGCCACTGGAAATCTAATGCAACAAACCTGGACAGTGTATAATCAGCAGAGGCCTGCAGGCCTAATGTGTTCAGCCCACTAGAAGACCAAGATGGCGGCCATATCATTTTGTCTAGGTGCTATGCTGGGTGGAGTCAGGCGACAGATGTGGGCGTGGTCCGGGAGCTGTCCAACCAATGTGTGCACATTTCAATAATCGACCCCCAACAATAATCCCAGGAACAACAACAACAACAACAAAGCTCTTGTAGACCTGCGGCATGTCCATGTTGCAGGTAAAACCTTGCTTCCTCCTGCACAGGTTTATCCCATGCAGCTTTACCTTCTAGTCCATATAGTACACCGACTTGGTGTTAAGCAGCTACTATCGAGTAGCTTGCTTACGTAACAAAGGCCAATCTTAAGACTGAGTTCTCCAACCTGTCTTTTTCCTCAAGGACCTGGTTTTACAGTATTAGGTCTGTCTCTCATGTATGCTCCACATTTGTACTACAAATGACTGCAATGTAAACTCTGCACATGACAAAGCAGCATATCTGAATACAGTATTTGTCTCTCCTTGGGTGAAATCCGGGAAGCCATTCTGAACCCATGCCAAGTCCCTCTATCAACAAAACAAGACCATAGAAGAACGCTGCAAAGAGATATGGTCACACTCCACATTACCTTCCCAACCATATCACAACTAGAAGTTAAGCTACCTCGGAAGATGTCGTCTTCCTTAAACTGAATTCAGACACTTCATAGAAAGTCCATTTTTTTTCTTCACAAATGCAAGCGAAAAGACAGACCAGACCGCACAACACATCAAAGTAAAATGGCCAACAAGATACTTCAAGGGAGATTTAAAGAGCATTCACGAGGTTACTCATGAAGCCGTCGAATCGCAATCTAAACTTGATATTAGATTCTAATTTGTTGCTATCCATCTATGCCATACACAAGAGGTATAAGAAGAGTTATAATAATTGACTCCAAAGCTCATGTAGCAACCCATCCGTCTGTGTATCCACCAACCCTTCCCATACCTCACAACTCCTAATATCACCTGGACACTGCATTTTCACCCAAAAATGGAGAAGTCATTTTGACCAGTCTTGACCTTGTCCTCTGTGACAGGACAAGATGGCATCAGTGCCCATGTTTTCAATTTCTGCTCTTCTGTTCTCACTTCTCCTCTGTCTGCATCTTCAGCTTGTCCTTCACCTGAGGACTTCGGCTGCCTCTGACAAGTAAAATCACTCCCAAAGACAAGAGGTGTACTAAAACAGTTCCACTCAACTAAACATCAGTTAGTTTACTTTATTTTGTAAGCAGAGTCATGGAATTGATTATCCAGTCAACATCAATCCTTTCCTACATATGTTCAAATGACTTGATCTTTGATTAATCAGTTTGGACTCGGTCCTCATCGCTCAACTTTGGATATGCCGCTGCTTTTCTCTCTCAACATTGGATGGAGACCTTGGGTCTTAAGCAAGAAATCAGGAATGTGTGTTGGGAGCTGAAGGTTCACCATTGACTGCCCGGTGGTTCACCTGACTTTCTCAGGGGTGTGAAATAACCAGGATGATCTCGATGATTCACTCACTACGATACTTCCATAAGAAGGGCTGAGCGGTTTAACCCTTGCAACGCAATCAGGAAATTTACCCCACATGTTTGTCAGCCTTTGATGTTTATTATTTTATCTGAGCCTTATGAGTTATGCAAAGAATAAAAATTCACACACAACAATCTCAGTAATTACAGTACGCACTTGAATCAACCTGTATAAATGATCAGGCGTATGTAGGGATCGAGGGTAACTTGAGGTGTTAAGTGTTAACGTATTGTCAACTTGAATCCGTATAAGGAAGAGCGCGGTTGTGTTTACTCAGGAAACATTTCCACAGGCAGGAGAAAAGAGGAACAAAAGATAACCTGAGGTGGTTGTGACTTCCGGTTTCCTGGTCGTGGTCGCTTCTCTTGATCCTCCGAGAGATCTCCTTCCAAAAAGCAAAGTAATCGTTCCTGATTGTCTGCGCTGCCGTCAATTTTATGCTCTCTGAGTCGATTGTTCTTCGTAATGAGATCTCACGCCTCAGTCTATCTCCATCCAACAGTTTCCCACTCACCACGTCTCCATTCCCTTTCCCATTATTCACCACCCTCGCTTTAACTATTTCCTTATAACCATTATTTTCATGCCGTGCGGAACATAGGGCTGCCGAAGCAGTTTTTATTTGGCTAAGGAGTACAATCCTAGGTGGGTCGCGACTCCGACGCAGGATATTTGATTGGCTTATTACCCCAGTAAGCTGGTTCTCATTTTATCAATCTCATTTTGCCAAGCTCCTCTCTTCTCCCCTTGTGGACTGGCCCCTCTCTTTTCCCCTTGCAGCTTGGCTACTCTCTTCTTCCCCTGCTTCCCAGCTCCTCTCTTCTTCCCCTTCTTCAAGGACCCCTCTCCTCTTCCCCTTTGTCCGACCCCCTACATGCTCCACAACACGTCCTGTTCCACATACTCCTGCCTCCCCCTCTCCATGCTCCCCACCTCCACCTCTTCTCCATGCTCCTCCATCTCTTCCACTCCCTGCCAACAGCATTTCCTCCCCCATCCATAACTTTATCGACCTTCAACATCTGAGGTCTTCAATCCAATTTGAGAGATTCCTTAATCTAAGTTGCCACTGGTAAAACTGACATCATATGCCTTACAGAATCCTTCCTCCCACTGGATGTCCCTGATTCCTCAGTGTCTTTCCCTGGGTACCATATTTCCTTTTCCAGTATGACAGGCTGAAACCCCATTATGGTGGCGGGGTTGCAGTTTATGTCAATAACTCCATTTTGGAGATATCTCGAGTATTTGATACAGTCTGTCAGCCTGCATTGATCTTCAAACACTGTCTATTGCATCCAAGTCCATATTTCCAAGATCGCCTTCAAATCCAGCTGCCGACTGGACATTCCTTTGTTGTGCAAGGCCTTTCCTTGGCCAATCTGAACTTTTGACAACCTACAAGGCCCTCATTCGCAGGTTGGAGCACTGCTCTTTCCTTTGGGCTGGCACTCCAGCCTCACACCTTGCCCTTCTTGATGCTGTGGAAAGCAAGGCCCTCAACATCATTGGGATGTCCCGGATATGAAGCTGAGTGTCTTGCCCTGTTACTTTCGCACCGCAGAAGATTGATGGCTTCTGTATTCTCCATCCTTCTTTTTAGCCTGGCACCCTCTGCCCTCTCGGCTTTATCACTCGCAGGCTTCTGCACAGTACACACAATTAGGCATACCCCTCTTCTTATTAACCCATAAAGTGCTGGATTTACTGGTGAGTAGGCCAGAAATGCTTTTTGTGTCAATGTGAGTGTCAATTTTTGTGTCAAATGAGTTTGACCCATTAGCTTTTCTCCACCAATTAAAAGCAAGGATTCATAAGTTACCATGGTATTATACATTGTAAGAAAAGTCATGATTCGTTCTTTGGGTTGATGTCACTTTAAACTCATTTGAATACACGTCGGCCACGGTCGTGGCCTGATGCTATTTATGGGTTAAACTCCCAAATTCCAGGCTCACTGGTCATCTCCACTCATCTGTTCCCATTTTCTATTGCATGTGGAGCCAACTTCCTCAGTCTGTTCAGTCCCATTCTTCCCTCCAGGGCTTCATGACAGCTGTTCACCATTATATCAGGTCACCCACTCCTCTAACACCCCCCCCCCCCACCCCCCATTCATACTCTGATCTCTTATACCAAAATACTACATTCCCAAGCACTCCCCTTATCCAGGTGATTGGGATGTTTTTTCCGACTTCCCCATACCTATTTTAATTTGTCAGGTTGTTGTTTGTTTTGGTCCTTTTCGATTTCATCCGCACTTTTCCCTTCCTTTTATTGCTGTGCTTCAGATTGTGTGCAGCTTGTTCGGGTATTATATTATATTAGTATTATTATATTAGG
>NC_136261.1:196517848-196707848 GCF_964187855.1 Myxine glutinosa | reverse complement strand
AATAAAATATCTCTCTCTCCCTCTTTCTCTCTTTCTCTCTTTCTCCCCTTTCTCTCTTTCTCTTCTCTTCTCTTGTTTCCCATCAGTTCATCAATCAACTTGTTTGTTTCTGGTTGTTTCCCCACTATCCTACACTGTCGGTGTAGTGAAATTATACCAAAGGTGAACCCAGGGTGTGCTCGCTTCAAAAGGGGCGTCTATAAGACCCGGGACAACCGGGGCGCACGGACACTCCAGCGGCACTCACTGTGACATAGTCCTGTAGTTTGAATGGTATGTACGCCCCTATATGCTGCGCTGATTGTTCTCTCTATTGGTATCAGCCATTGCCCATGAAATACTCTGATTTTAATGCCTGTTGCATGAATGTATTTTTACAGGATGTTACTTCAGATCTAAATGATATTAAACCTACCCAAGGGTCAAGTCGTGTCTGAGCTTGATTTTCACGACATTTAATCTGGCCGAGATTAAACTCTGGCCGAGTTTACGCTACGGCTCTGGCCGAGCTGAAGCGACTATACGTAAAAACACGGAGCGCTGTGCACGGACGGCATCAACTCTCCCAGCGGCGACAACAACCATCTGAATCGATCGATCGCTACGCGCAGGAGTTGCGTTACCTGTTGGCGGACTGCGTGCAGGAAGTACGGACCCACGAGCAAGTGCAAGACGACTTGCTCCGAGATTAATTCGTCTCTGGAATTAATTCTGGAGTCTTGAGGCTCCGACTTTTGGAGACCCCGGATCTGACATTTACGGAGGCACTACGGCTGGCACGCGTCTATACAGATGCCCGAGGACAATCCACCGCTTATGATCACCCACGAGTCGTGGCGGGGACTTCTCAACTCGCGCGACCGGAGAGAGGTACCGCCGAGGATATGGAGGAGGACCCGACCACCACGGCCGAGTCTCTGGGTGCTCCTGAAGCGGACTCCGCTTCCGGCCTAACTGCTGCCGCCGCTGCCCGGCCACGGCCTGACCGGTATGCAAAATGTTATTTCTGTGGGAATCGGCAGCACCCTCGATCTGACTGCCCGGCTCGGGAAGCCATATGCCACCTGTGCTCCACCAAGGGCCATTTTGCAAAGGTCTGCAGGAAGGCCGCTCGGGGCACGCGTCCCCGCGCGACCTTGAATGGGCTCATCGCTGAGCCAACGGATTGAGCGCCGGACGGGGCGCCTCGCTCGGCTTTGATGAGCCGACCTCCTTCTCGCGGGCCTCTGGCTGCACGCCCGACCTTGGTGAGAAACACTGGGCCGCCGAAACAAATGGCGCGAACGCGACCGGCCGCAGCGCGACCGACCTTGACTGGCGTTCAAACGCCTACTTCAAACAAGCGACATGCTCCTGCTTTGGAAACTCATCTCGATGTGCGGCAAACGCAGCACGTGACTCGAGCCCCATCGACGGCGGCTCTTACGAATTACATGCACCCACTTTGGCATTTGAATCTGCAGACGGCAGTGATCCTTCTCACGTGACTCGAGCGCCATCTGGCGGCGGCTCTTACGACCTACACACACTCACTCTGGCAAATGAAACTGCTGATGAGCCAACTATGCGCTTGTCACGGGGTTTCTCCCCGGGCTGCCCGAATGACCGGCAAACTGCAGCCGGCGTGTGAACGTCCTCTGACAGTGGGTATTACGATTTCTATGCTCCTGCTGAGGCCCAACCTGCCGACGCTGCCCGGAGGATTGCAGCCGGAGTGGGATCCACCCACGAGGCGCGATCTTCTCGCCCGGCCGGTACAATACCTGCCGGGTCTGCCGGCCTTGCGCAGGCCATCATTCCGCTCAAGGTCGTGGGCGTTTTTGCGCAAGCTTTGATTGACACGGGGTCTACGGATAGTTTTATCGATCAGCGACCAGTGCATCAACATGGGTGGCCGGTTCTCGGGACAACCCGCCGGATCTTCATGGCCTCTCAGGGACTTCGGTTGAGCACAAAAGGGGCGTGTCGATTGAAACTTGTGATAAAGGGACGCACGTTCCCGGACGTGTATCTCATGGTATTACCTGCTTTATGTGCCGACGTTCTGTTAGGACTTGATTTCCTTAAGCGGCATGGACGTTTGGAAATAGACTTCGGTGGGCCAGACACGCTTGCTGTGTGCGCCCTCGCTCAAATGGACGTGGAGCCTCTCTCGCTGTTCCCCAACCTGACCACTGATTGTACCCCTGTAGCCGTCAAATCGCGGCGCTACTCTCGCACAGACGCGCAATTCATTGCGGAAGAAACGGCCCAGCTCTTAAAGGACGGTATTATAGAACCCAGTAGGTCACCGTGGCGGGCCCAAGTCTTAGTGGTGCGAAGTGAGGCCCACCGCCGGCGCATAGTAATCGACTATTCACAGACGATTAATCGTTTTACACAGCTGGATGCCTACCCCTTACCGGGGATGGACGCCCTGGTACGCCAGGTGGCCCTGTATTCCGTTTATAGCACTCTCGATCTGCGTAGTACGTATCATCAGGTCCCCATCTCTAGGGCTGATCGCGTCTTTACAGCCTTTGAATCGGGTCAGCGGTTGTACCAGTTCACTCGACTCCCCTTTGGGGTAACTAATGGAGTCCCTTGCTTTCAGAGGGCTATGGATGACCTTGTTGCGAAGGAGAACTTGACCGATGTCTTTGTCTATCTGGACAATCTTACGGTTTGTGGGTATGACCAGGAGCATCACGACGCTAATCTGAAGCGCTTCCTCGAGGTCGCGCGGAAATATCGCCTAACCATGAATGCGGCTAAGTGTCGTTACTCTCTACGAACGGTAGATCTTTTGGGGTACACCGTGACCCATGGCTCTGTCTCTCCGGATAAGGAGCGTCTGCACCCTTTGCTCGATATGGCTCCGCCTAGCGATCGGGCTTCGCTGAAACGCGCTCTTGGGCTGTTCGCCCACTATTCAAAGTGGGTGCAAAATTTCTCCACGAAGCTCCGCCCCCTCGTGGCCTGCGACACGTTCCCCATGGGCCCGGCTGCCATGGCGGCCTTCGAGGGCCTTAAAGCCGACATCGCTGGCGCCGCTGTCGCGACGATTGACGAGAGTGCCTCTTTCGTTTTGGAGAGTGATGCCTCAGATCATGCGATAGCGGCGACTCTCTCCCAAGGGGGACGCCCTGTGGCTTTCTTCTCGCGGACTCTCACCTCCGCCGAGCGGAGGCATTCGTCTGTCGAAAAGGAACCGTACGCGATCGTCGAATCAATTCGGCGATGGCGGCCGTACCTGCTTGGGCGGTGTTTCCAAATCGTCACGGACCAACAAAGCGTTGCATTTATGTACGACACCTTACATGCTCAGCGCATTAAGAATGAGAAAATCACCCGTTGGCGTATCAAACTCGCCGACTTCTGCTACACCATCAAATACCGCCCGGGGAAGGATAACCTGGTCGCCGACGCCTTATCGAGGCCGGCCACTTGCGCGGGGGTTGTCACTTTGGAGGGGCTGCGCACTTTGCACGGCACTATGTGTCATCCCGGGGTAATGCGTTTCGCACATTTTGTGCGCGAGGGAAATCTGCCATACTCGATTGAGGACATCCGCCGCATCTGCCGTGATTGCACGATCTGTGCGGAACTCAAACCGCGTTTTTACAACCCTCCTATGGGGACGCTCGTTAGGGCTACTAGACCGTGGGAGCGCTTGGCGATGGACTTCAAAGGGCCGCTGCCAATGTCGAGCAACTCTCGCTATCTGCTCACTATCGTCGATGAGTATTCACGATTCCCCTTTGCTTACACGTGCGGGGATATGTCGGCTGCCACGGTTATTCGGTGCCTGCAGAATTTGTTTTCTATGTTCGGGTATCTGGCCTACGTGCATACCGATCGGGGTGCGGTGTTCCTGTCCCAGGAGGTGAGGGGCTACTTGCTCCAGCATAATGTCGCTTCGAGCTACACCACCCCGTACCGGCCCCAAGCGAATGGGCAGATCGAACGCTTTAATGGGATTATATGGAGGGCCGTCATGCTAAGCCTTCGGACCCTCGGCTGAGGCCTCGATAAATGGGCGTGGTCGCTACCTGCCGCTCTAAACTCGGTTCGGGCTCTCCTATGTACTGCCACCAACCAGACTCCTCACGAGCGACTGTTCCACCACCCTAGAAGCTCTGGCAGTATCCAATCTTTACCCAGCTGTCTCGCTGAGCCGGGGCCCGCCTATCTCAAACGAGCGGTTCACGCTAGCAAGTACGACCCCCTTGTTGACAAGGTGCGGGTCCTCCAGGCTAATCCCGAGCATGCTCGCGTGTTAACGGCAGACAGCCGCGAGTCTACTGTCTCCGTACGCCATCTCGCCCCATGTGGGGACGACGACAGGGATATCGACGAACCCGTCTACGAGTCTATGGACTCTACCGAAGCTTCCCCTATGGAACTACCACCGATACTTCCGTCGTCACCCACTCCCGTGCCCGAAGGCACTGGGGCGCCCCCTCCGACACCCACCTCCGGCGGCTATTCCGACCCGGGGGACTCCGGGCTTGGAGACGCCATACCCGGTAGTTTCCGAACACGAACTGGCAGGGAAGTTCGCCGCCCCGACCGCTACGGATGGACCGACTGACGTGGATTGACGTGACCCATTCGATTATTGCTGACGCTTGCTTGCAACCTGCCGAGCGGCAGTATAGTTCTAACGGCGGGGAGAATGTAGTGAAATTATACCAAAGGTGAACCCAGGGTGTGCTCGCTTCAAAAGGGGCGTCTATAAGACCCGGGACAACCGGGGCGCACGGACACTCCAGCGGCACTCACTGTGACATAGTCCTGTAGTTTGAATGGTATGTACGCCCCTATATGCTGCGCTGATTGTTCTCTCTATTGGTATCGGCCATTGCCCATGAAATACTCTGATTTTAATGCCTGTTGCATGAATGTATTTTTACAGGATGTTACTTCAGATCTAAATGATATTAAACCTACCCAAGGGCCAAGTCGTGTCTGAGCTTGATTTTCACGACATTCGGTATCTTACCTTCTATGATCTGTTACCTTGTTCTTTCCATTACTGGATATTAGGTATACAAAAAATCCTATATTCCTGATCCCTGACCATACTAAAACAGCAGACTACATTAAAATGGCAGGGTGCCTGGTGTGCTCATGCAAATGATGCAGCAGTCATTTAGAGAATTGGATACATTGATAATTACATATTTTGCACCCAGTTTCATCTCCACACTGTCTCCTCCAGCAACTGATGCATCTTGCCTTTTCTGAATAATGAAGGCCCAACATTAGCTGAAGTATCACAGCAGGCTCGTGCTCCATGCGTTCCCTGAGACCCTAACTCGTGAGAGGTCAGGTTGCTTGTTGACCACGAGCTGGGGTCGCAGGAAGCGTGCGAGGCACTCTGATGAAAGCCTCAGTCCAACGGACTATCTCAGATCTTTAAGAGGCTCCAGATACCAAGAATAGTACAGTATACAAATTCCACTTAGTGTAGTTGCAATTCAAGTAAACTCATCTAATATAAAATATTATACAGTATTTATTTAATTTAGGTGAAAGACAAATGAGCAAAATTCAAAATGAGAAGATGATAACCAAACTACGTGTCTAGGGAAGGTCAATCTGTGTCTAGGGAAGGTAAATGTTCTTCTTCTAAGACAAAGCATTTCTAATTGTCCTCTAGGTCATTTTTTCTGCAGATCATAGCCTTAACCTTGCCTTGCCTTGCCTTAACCTTGCCTTGCGTAAAGATGGCTGTGGTGGTGCCTTTCAAAGCATTTTCCAAGTTTGATGAGGAGCACTATCTGGACCATGTTGATGATGCTGAGACTGGGCTGCTTAGGAGAAAAATGGCCAACAGAATTTTGTCTACACCTGGATGTAAGGCATTTACCACTTGAAGTCTTTGTAAGAGTCTTAAAGTGGGAAAACCTGGAAAATAAAAAGAGCCATGGAAAATGCTATATGGTGTTTGCTATTTGTACTACCTCTTTAAGATCTGTCTTCTCTTTAAGATCAGCCACTGTGGTGAATGGCTGTCTGTGCGATATGCTCCAATGCAGGAGTATTCCTTCTGGACCTGAGACTCGGGGTCTGCAGAACAAGGCCTGACATGAGCAAGGACATTTTTGAATGAGCTGGACCTGTATCCACAAGCAGGGTTCTACGTTGTTTTACCGAAAAGTGGAGCACATCCCGCAGACAGCTGTTACTGCAGTGTTTCTCCCCACTATACAAAGGGTGAGACAGCATGCACCCGCTTACATTAGCTGTTCCTCTGAAAGGATGGAAGTGTACCATGATCAGGCGTGCTATAGGGCATGCTCACTGATCTGTTCCTGGTGTTTTGTTTTTTTACCCTCACCAGGACCAAGATCTCCCATGTTTCCACAAAGAGAATGCAGAGACTTCAGAAAGGTTTGCGGCAATGACAAAAAACTACCAAGAAGGAAATGTTCCTTTTGTGTGTCAAAGTCATCTGTGTTGAATGTTTAAGGATATTGATCTGTGCAGACAATGAATGTAAGAATCTTAGGCCCAATTGATTTACATGCTATACTGTACTAAAGTATAAATATGACGTACATTGGTAATGGTAGATTGTATGCATTATCGGTGAATCGCTGAGCCAGCTGCATCTGTAATGTTTGTAAAGTTGTGTATGTTGTTTCAAATAAATGGGTGTGTTTGTGCAACCCTGGAATTGCTTTTACTTGTGAACCATCCATGTGCATAGTTTGAGATGTTGAAGGTAAATTTCACGACAGAGAGTAAAGCACTGAGCTCATTCCTCATGGTACAGGGGAGTGAAAAATTATTAGAACTACGTGCAATGACATGTGAAAGCCAAGAAGGTTAACTAGAGTACTCGACTTCGAATTCCGCGTGATACCTAAAATTTGCAACAGGTCTTAAAATGACGTGTAACGTTGTAACATCACACCTCCAAGCTATACTTTGTTTACATCAAAAAAGAAACACAGTGAAGTTTATTTCATTCAAACATTTTTGGTGACTTTCTTACATTTACAAATCACAAATTCCTGCCAGCAGACTCTGTGGCCTACATAATAGTGAAAAGCATAACCATTATAAACCTGAATTAGTTACTTAAGATATGAATAAACTAATAATTTTTCAATTATTTGCAGAAACAATTAATAAACTTGTTGAGTTGATTTGGGTGATGGTGATGGGTTTGGTGAGCTAATTTGGGGGTGATTTGGACCAGCAGAAACGAACCTTTACCAAACAGTCAAGCCTGCACAGCTGGAATCCGGAATTTGGCATGTTTGTAAGTATTTAAATAATGAAATAATAATAATACTTTGGTTTATTCATGTAAAAACATCAAACAAGGTAGTCCACAGACTGAAATTCATATGGGTTTACATTGCAAAATATAAAACAAGAAAGAGCAATCAGAGATTGCAAACTCTCACCAGGATGTATTTTCAGTGGTTTTTAAGGCTTTTGTGTTAAAACAAATATGGCGGCCGAACCACGTGACCGATGACGTCATCATTATTAATTTTTTTCTCCACTAATTTATTTCTATATTATGCTCAATAAATTTCATCTTGATCGGATGAAGTTTTGTACTTGTCAAATTATGACGTCATAATGGAGGCACCTATGACATCACCATTAACATATTTTATTCCCCATGGAGAGTTCTTTACAATGAGCCATGTCTCAATTTTTTCTAATCAGTGCTTTCGGAGATATAGAGGTGCAAAGTTTTTCGGTTTTTCCAAGATGGCGGCCGAACCACGTGCCCGATGACGTCAGCATTATTTTTTTTCTCCATCAATTTATGCCGACATGGCTCTCAAGAAATTTCATCTTGATAGGATGACGTTTTGTACTTGTCGAATTATGACGTTATAATGAAGGCATCGATGACATCATCATTCACCTAACTTATTTCCCATGGGGAGTATTTGACAATGAGTCATGTTTCAATTCATTCCATGGAGCTGTTTCAGAGATATAGGTGCAACGTTTTTTCAAGATGGTGTCCGTGCCACATGACCTTTGACATCATAAATATCAATAGAATTATACAGGCGGAGGTGCTCTTATGTGAAAATTTTGTGTCAATCGGACCAACAATTGCAGAGAAAAAAAATTCGCACTGATCAGATCAAGCGTTGTACTTGTCCAATTATGACATCATAATTAAGGTACGGGTGAAATAATCATTAACATATCTTATTCTTCCTGGGGAGTAAGTACTCGGCAATGCACTGTTTCAACATTTTACATGGAGTGGTTTTGGAGATATAGAGGTGCAACGTTTTTCGATTTTTCCAAGATGGCACCTGTACCACATGACCTATGACGTTATAATTATCATTGAAAAATTATACAGGAGGAGACACTCCTCTGGTCAAAATTTCGTGTCCATTGGACTAACAGTTGCAGAGAAGACAAAAAATTCATACTGATCAGGTCAAGCATTGTACTTGTCGAATTATGACGTCATAATGAAGGAACCAATCACATCATCATTAACATATGTGATTCCTCTTGGGGAGTACTTGACAATGAGCCTTGTTTCATTTCATTGAGCGGTTTTGGAGATATAGAGGTGTAATGTTTTTCCAAGATGGTTTCCAAACCACGTGAGCAATGACGTCATAATTATAAATACAAAAATTCCACAGGCGGCGGCTCTCTTAATGTAAAATTTCGTGTCAATCTGACCTATGGTTGCCGAGAAAATGAATTTTAAATATGCAGACACGCATGCCACACGTATGTAACCGATCACCTAACCCTGCTTTTGGCTTCACGAGCGCAGGGTAATACAGTTGTGAGGTGGAGAATGGTTGACTTTTCATACCATTGTGTTCTGCAATGTGGAAGGTCCAGGTTTAAGAAGTTTATCAGTTGTTTCAGGAACGAGATTGATATTGACAGACAGGAGGCAACATTTCACGATGAGGCTTCGATTTGAGGAGAGCTGTTCCAAACCATATGAGAAGTTCGTGCCTTCGCTCTGACAGTCAGGTTCACTATGTTTTTTCGTTCAAAATCATGGTAGATTAGCAAACCTATACATTTTTGGAAACGTTATTACATGGAAAATCTGAAAATCAATGTTTACATTTGCCAATTCCGACCAATTCGATTCGACCAATTCGACCAATTCGACCAATCGACCAATTCCATTCGACCAATTCGACCATTCGACCAATCACTTCGATCGACCATTCAACCATTCGACCAATTCGATCGATTCGATTCGATTCGATTCATCGAATTCGATTCGATCGACCATTCGACCAATTCGATTTGCCAATCAATTTGACCGACCTTTGCTTGTGTGGAACGGACTGTGAAAACGATGCGGACTATATTGTCGGATACGACACACAAGACAGTGATGACGAACTCTAAATGGCATATTCTGTAATCGTGTATGTTTGATGCCATTGACTGCCTGTGTATATTTTGTCATTGACTGCCTGTGTAGATGTGAAGTTATACTGACTGCATGTGTATATATGATTTTGCTGACTGCCTGTGTATGTTTGGTGATATGAATTATTGTGACACATTTTGATGTTATTAACTGCCTGTACAAAATGATAACATGTATTTGATTATGCAACTTATCGCGAATATAAAGACAGTATTTTGCAATTCAAAACCTTTGATTCGGGTCTTACCATTCCCCATAGCACTAATTTGATACTTTCATTGGATTCCTTGTCCCTGAAAATATAGGTTTAGTATATATTTTAAAGTTTTTAGGGTAATTAGAGGCAGAAATAGAACAAAATATTGTAACGGACCGCGGATAAGGTGTTGATTTGCCGAGCGGATGGCGGCCACGGCCCGAACTATTAACAATTACTAAGACCCGATTCCTTAAACGTGGGCCAAATCGTGCCACAGGTTTTCAATGGGGAAAAGACAAAGGCGACACGGATGTGAAGAAGAGGAAGACAGAAGTAGGAAATACGAATATAATTTATTTGCTATTTACAATCAAAAGAAACTAAGGAGAAGGAAGGATAATAAAATAATTTACAGAAGAATTAAGGAGACACAGTGAAACTCGAGCTTAACTAAACAGGCTTAACTTATTACCCAGGACAGAACACACAAAACAAACTCACGTACACAAAAGGATGGAAGGACAGGAATCGTTTGGAGGGATGAGCAGGTGGGATCACAGGGCACAGCGAGCAGGTCCACTCCGGGCGGGAAGCGAGGAGCCGGCAGCTCCTTGTATTCGGCTTTACACCGCACACCGGCAGGGTCACTCGCTGCCCCGTCAGGGCTTCACGCGGCTGGTTGAAACGGGGCTGGTTGAAGCGGCTCTTTGTCAAAGGCTTTTCGTATCTCTCACGCAACAACCACCCAAAGGCTTTCCGTATCTCTCACGCAACTCCGGTGCAACTCTCAACTCTCTCCCGGTGGACTGCCAACTCTCTTACGCACCTGGACTCATCTGCCGTATTTCTGGTGTATCTTCCTTTTGCGATCGTCACACCCTTCTCTCATACCTTCAGCGCGGGTGTGACACGCCCTCGCCGGTTTCGGTACCGCCCTCCCCCCCGTGCTCTGTTTCGTGACCTTGTATGGAAATCCCACGGGCTTGTCTCCTTATTTGGGCATGGCGCCGACGGCACGCCCCTCGTGGCGAGCCACGGGCTTGTTTCCTTATTTGGGCATGGGGCTGAACAGCCCCGCCCTTCGTGGCGCGCCCTGGGCTTGCCTCTCCCTGGGGACCCCACCCCTCCTGTTCAAACAGAGCACGGAGCACATATTCACTATAGCAGCGAAATGAGAGGGCGCGCACCCCATGCTTGTGAACTGCTTTACCCACAGATGGAGAGTTTGGCTGGGAAATGGAATTATTGCAGGGGAGCTATTCTTAATTGATTTGGTGCAATGGAGTATTAATTAATGGAAGACAAAGCCTTAGCCTAATACACAGAATAAGGAAATAAACTACCAACAAGGAGGAAATCTATGATTGGCTAACGTGATTGTTTATGACCTAATTACGGGATGCACTTTGACCTTTATACACAACTGGAGGAAGGAGGGCGATATTTTTACAACACTTTACACCACAATAAAAAAAACACAATTCTCATATCCACAACACTGCACCCTCCTCTTAGGCACGTCCCGGGCCTATTACCTTTACGTTTAGTGTGGCACGTAGGTGTAGTTCCCTCTACATTTAACCTGACCCTGAGTGTGACAGTTTTAAAACATAAATAAATATGTCCCGCTGTTCCATTGCACCCTGCCTAACAGATTCACACCCACAACTAACCGAATTGTGGAATGGTTTTCAAACTAAAACACTTACGGTGGGGGCGCATTATTTACAACGACGCTATTTTATTTACAAAATGCAACCCAGGACCTGTGATTGTTCTTTTGGGGGGGAGACAGTCTGCTCTGCATCGACGCACCACGAAGCACCCAACAACGCACCAATACACCATCAAGCACCAACCGGTGCACAGTCACCACAGTTCAATAAAAATAAAAACAACAAACCCTGGTGCTGGTCTTGCTCTTCGGCTCCCTCTGCTGGCTATTGTTATCTTCGTGGTGTTGTCATCTTCTTTGCTGGCGGCCGATTTGCACATAAAATAAAATGCACCAAATGTGTCCATTGCTTTTATTTATGGCCCACAGGGGGCCGACTATGTATGGTTCACCTGTGGGGCATAGGTGCCCTGTGGCCAAGGTCCGCCAGCAAGATCTCGGGCCTTCATGGCCGGTTCCAGCAGAGGGGCCATGCTCCAACCCATGGGGTCCATAAGTGGTGCTCAGCCACAGACATGTGGTCCATAAGGTGGTGCATCGATGCAGACAGCTGTGGTTGCGAGAGTTTCGGGCGCCCAATGGCGGACTCACGCACGCTCCCCTCGGCGCCCAGTGGCGCACAGTCCTCGTGTGGGAGACAAGAGGGGGGGGGAAAGACAGATGAGCGAGGGGTAAGATCACAAGGGTACACATCAATAAAGGCAATGCAAGGCGAGGTGCGTATGGAGACGGAGCGGAGAAAAGCTCGTCCCTACCATACGTCACCCCCCCCTGTCACCTACTCTACCCTTGCCCTTACCCCATATTTACAACAATCTACACATTTACAAATTCGTCACTACTGTCACGTCTCCCCATATCTCTCCTATACCAAATTAGTCACCACAATCCCTCTAACCAAAATTTGCCATCACCCAATTCATCATCAATCCTCATAAGGAGGAAGAGATGGAACATCAGCACAATGTCACACCCACGTCATGATGCGTCTCACATTCCAAACATTTGCATCAAAATAATAAAAACCAACAAACCACGGCATGGTGTGGAGCTTTGTCACCTCAGGTGAGTGGATGCAGATGGTGCGAGGAGATCTCCATCCTAACTATCCTCTAAATGACATTAACACACTTTGCACTACCCGGGGTCTTTCCCTGCCAAACCATTGGCCATCTTACTCTATGCGGTTTTAAGAACCAAATTCCCATTGACCAAACTGTGGTGCTTCATCAATTTGGGGTCTCACTCCCCCGATTCATCTCCCGGTGCCCTTGCACAATTTCCGGGCTGGGTCGTGCAGCTCTCCCAGCAGGTCTCCCCACCTGCACACCTCCACCACTGTAGTTGCCACCCGAGCTTACCTAGCTCCTCACCCTAACCTATCTAACTGGGGAAGGCCCCTCCTGGCTCTGTCACCCCTCGGTGCCCTCTGGCACTGGGCTACCCGGGTCCGTCCTCCGGATCCTCGGGCCCCATCCACAACAACTCTACCGGCTCCCAGAGCCCACCTGCGGCCTCACCTGGCCGACATCCTCACAGTGGTGGAGTGCCCATCCGACTACATGCACTAACAGGCTACACGCCCAGCCATTTCCACGACACTAATGCACCCGTTCAACCATCATTCTTCCACCACGCACCACAGATGCCAATATCCAACCACAATTTACCTATACCCTCTACCTAACACTTAAACTACCCTCCCCGGGTATTCGTGATGGGGGTCCATCCTCCTTTCCCCCATCCACACCTTCGCACCATCCACTCCACTCCACAGTTTCCACCATACTCACTCCACGACCATCCATTCCACACTCCATATATTCCACACTCCATGTATTTCACACAACCATTCTCCATACACCTGCAGTTGCACACCTGTGCAATCACTCCTACTGGTGCTACCTGCACCCTCCTTCCTCCCTGGACCATTTGGTCAACACAGCACACCACCATCACTATCACTCTCACTCATACACTGCTCCATCCACCTGTTCAGTTGCACACCTGTGCAATCACAATACAACTCACAATCACAATCAGTTACTCATACCCTGCTCAATACACTTTCAATCCTCACACACACGGCATCATCTCATCTAACTACTCCCCTCTGGAACTCGCGCTTCCTAGTCGCCCCTTTAAACTATTGCGCTCCCTCGTCATTATCATCCAACTAATCTACCTGCGTCCCCACTACAGGTATCATTGTCACTACCTAACCTTAACGTTACCTATTGTCATTTCTAGATCCCTACATACGATATCCTAACCCTCCCGGGCTCGTTTTCACTGCCAAACCCCATAAGACTAGTGCTCCTTTGCCCCCGCTTGTGAGAGATGGCAGAGTTGCCATCCCACCACATCGGGTATCTCTCACTAACAATTTTGCACACCAAATTCCAGCCAATCAAAAATTTGCCAATCACTACCAATCATCACTCTGCCAATCCTTGCCAATCATCAAATTTTGTTTTTCCATTTCGGGGCCAAAACACTATCCTCATCACAGTCTACTCACTAGAGCCTCTCGGTGCGCCAATTCATTTCCAAAGCCCGGCTTCGCAAAGCCGAGCAATGAATGCGGGTTGCTTGGTGCCGGCGGCTGGATGCGTCCGGCACTCGGTGCAGGGAAGGACGCTTACCCGGGCCGAGATCCCACGCACCATCTCGGCACAGAGCCGTCCAATGGCCCGATCTCGCCCTGCCGGAACGCCTCAACAAAAAGGGGTCGCCATGACGACCCTTCCTACCGGCCCGCCCGTTCCGCCTAGCGGAGCACGGACGGGGCCGTTCAGAGCGCGGCCCGGCGTGGATCCCGCATGGCGGTTCTTTCCAAACCGCCGCAGTTACGATCTCCGCGGATCCCCGCGGCACACCTAGCTGCCCGGCACGCACCAAAGGCCCGCTTCGGCTATAAGTCGCTCTAACCACTAACCCGGTTAGCGTCGATGCTCCACTCGCATGCTTACACCCCGCAGCCCGTTCCTTGCTCACACATCCAGCTGTCTCCATGCTATTTGTCATTGCACCTTCTCTTACACACCCAGGTACACTCCTTCCGCTCACAGACTTGGTCACACACCTGACCACCGCACACCTTTGCACACACTCGTTGTTCACACACCTCACCAACACACCTCTTTGCGCCCCCTCCTCAGTCACCTCCTCTGTGACAACCACGGGTGTGCACTCACTTGCACACCCAATCACGTGCCTCACTACCAACTCCAGTGTGCATTCCCATATGCGCTCCACCATTCCAGGTGTGCATCCTTCCATTTCTGGTGTACATCCTCTCTCACCAGCCACAACCAACTCACGCTCCGTGTCACTCTTACTACTTTCACCACCACTCTCGGTCGCGCATTCACCCTCACTCTTGACAGCGCACTCTTTCCTCATGCACCCGTCCGTTACACACCTTTTTCACGCATCCTTTTGCGCACACTCTCCCGTTACACCCTTCGTAACACTCACCACAGGTGTGCATGCTTCCATTACATCCCCTGCAACACTCCCCACTCCGCGCTTCCATGTGCCCCCCCACACACGCGCTACGACCAACTCACTCTCGACAGCACACTCACTCCTCGGCGCGCACTTTTTCCTCTCACACCCCAGAGTCGGACATTCTCGCACACCTCCTCCTTCACACTCTGCACCTGTCGCACACCTTTCCAGCGGCCTCTCACGAACACCCGGGTCCAAACCAACCCCCAAGCCGACTGAAGCTTCCCTCACACCATATACATTTCCGCGTATATCGCCACTCACCTCGGCACCTCGTCTCCGCACCTCCTTCGCCACTGTCGTGGAAGTGATTTCAGACTCAAGACTCCAATGATCAGAAACAGGTTTTACAAAAGATCACAACTTTATTAACTGCTAGTTCACTTGTTTCAAATACTAATGACTACCGTTAACTCAATGGACCAGATAACTCTTATCCGCATAGTCCCTCTTTCTCAGCCGATATTCCTCCGCAACGCCGTACTCGTTCATTCCATCGGGCAGGGCTTCTGATGGCAAGTGATCCTGACTCATAGTTTGCTCTGGTTTATATGGGCCTTGTCGCGCTAATCCCTTCTCCGCAAATGCCCCGAGGTCATGCATGCTCGCCCCCCTGCTGGGGAGTTCCTTCACCCTCTTTGCATCCCGATGTCCCAAGTCAATAGTGAAGGCTTGGGAATGTGTGTTAGCCTGGGGCCGTGCTAAAGCTACACAACAGGACTCCCAGCTTCGACAGGGCGAGATGCATTCCTGACATTCTTACGACCACCTGCTCGTACCTTGGTTCGTTACTAGTTCCAACCAATGAGTTACACTGAGTTACACTTCCACAATTCCCTCATCTTTTTGTTTTTGTTTATATTAACCATTAATCTAAACATCAATATAAGTAAACAATCAATCACTACAGGTAAACATCAATACAAGTACTCAATCAATCACTACAAGTAAACATCAATACTAGTACTCAATCAATCACTACAAGTAAACATCAATACAATTTCCTTAGGCATACACCGTCATCCTGCAAGAATCTGATCACAAAACATTTCGTTGGTCATTGACTCCTTCCATATTGTTAATTCAATCTATTTCATTTGCATCACAAATATCTTTGCAAAACAACACTTCACCATCTTCATGTTTTTAAGCATCTGCAACATCTGGCAAAAACGTTTGCCTCCAAACAAATGTTGATTCTTTGTTTGAAAGGAAGGGCTGATCACTTGTGTTTGAATTCAGGTATGAAACATTTTCTCCTAATGTCTTCATAAACACCTGCACTACTTCGTGTAGGATTTCGCTGTTGTGGTAATGGTGCGGAGTCATAGACTGACCCTGCTCTCCATGTAGCATTCTTGCCACTCTTGCTGTGAACCATAATGATTTCTGAACAAGGCCTTCGCACAGTTGTAGTCGACTTGCCTCCTCCCTCATTATGAGTGGGCAGCAAGTATTGGTGTGACGTTGATTGGCCAGCAAGATGTGGAACAGGGATGCCGGATGCATCCACAATGATGTTGGGACCATGATGTTCAGGTCATTCATGGTCCATACCAGGAGCAACCATCAGAATCGCGCACAGCTGTTGTGACAAGGGCACAGCCGTTTGTTTGCAGCTCCCCGGAAGTTGGTGAAGTAATAACATATGTCCCCGCATTTCACAGAGGTTGCAGGTAAAATGTCGTTGTCCTGCAACTTCTGATGTGATGAATGTTCGAAGCCTTCGAACAAGAGTAAGTGATCACCTTTCTTTCATATGTTGCAGTGTGATCCAGGCAAATGGTCACATAAATTTCCTTGGTGAAGGTAAGCATCCATCTCCAAGTTACACGGGAGAATGTCTTCATCATTCTTTGAGAAAGAGGGTGTATGCCACGATTAACTTCATTTTTAGCCACAAATTTTCTTTCTCGAACTTCTTCCCAATTCCGTTAGCACCCCCTTCAAATGTGATCTCGTCTTATCCTTATGCTCAGTCACATCTGAATCTGCTTTCCACACACACACTGAATCAGAAAGGGTACATCTTACCATGAAATCAGCATAATTATGTATATCTTCCGACAGTTTCACATTCAACAATTTGTTGTTTTCCCTTACAACATTCAAAAAGTTATATTCATTTATATGCGTCACACAAGTAATATTCAATCAGGTATGTATTTGACTACTAAACTAAGAATAGCATCCACAATTGCTTTCAGGTTAATATAGTTCAAAATTAACTCGTGCAGGTATTTTAGCACTACTCTAAGAAAATAAATTGTATATGATTACAATCACAAACAGGAATATCTAATTCCCACCAAAAATTTTCCCAAACCAACAATTAAGCATAATGTATTATTACCATAATTCCTCCACACTTTTCCTTTTCCTTCTTTTTTCCTTTTTTTTTTTTTTTTTTTTTTTTTTTTTACTAACAGTGTGTCACTCGTGGTGATATGAGTTCACTGATCTTGTAATTGACACAACTCATAACATTGTCGTTATGTCATTATCTTAATTCTACTGTATTCATTTGCAACATCACTTGATTTAATCTTTTAATCTCAGTATTTATGTCGCCATAAAAGTCTTCCTCTTGTGGTTCCACATTTCTTTCCTCATTTGTCACTTCATGCGTTATCATCGTGTTGTTGGTTACCTTATTCAAACACACCGTCACTAAGGCTTTCAAGCAAGCCACCACTAAAACAATTGCCAATATAACTACTAAACCCACAAACAAGTCTGCTACTCCTTGTATATATTCATACCTATGACATAATTATATGTCGACGACATTCAACATTATATACCAAACTAACAAGCTTCCTAAAAGGTAAATAAAGAAAATCCCTTAATATGTAACATAAATCAGATTATTTGTCTTACCCTGATCCCCCTATCTCCTGGGGTCGAACTAAATCCCCTGATCATGAGTGTAGTTGTGATACATTATCCCTCATGCTGTATTAATATCAGTAGGTAATTGTATGTCATGTAGGCAAATAAATGTCACTATCTTCCCTAATTCAAGTAGGAATATTAAATGTTGAAAATGTAATGTTTATCAATGCAAGGGGTGTTAAAATGTAATTCAAATGAATGTAAATCACGATTATCATTTATCCGCCACTGAATGTTCTGCTGGGCTGCTAGGTGCAGCCTCATTTTCTGTGGGATCGTCCATCTTAGCCCCATGTGCTTGCTTGCAATGAGAGGCATGAATCCAACTTTCTATTTTGGGTCCATATTTGTTTCTATTCTTATCAATCTCCTATGGTTTATCAATTCGTTCCAAGATACCGCAACCAAAGGTTTTAACCAAAGCTCTACCAAACTATTTCCAATGTGAACAAAAAATGCCAGTGAAACAATGATTCGAGGAATTAACTTCAAGGGGTCAATAAATTTATTCTATAACCAGATCTAATTTTCCCATCCAATAGTTTGCCTTGCCACATGTCATATTATAACACTTTAATAAACCTTCGAAAAATGTTTCCCATCTCAACAAATTTCCTTTTTACAGATAGCCATGTGTAACTTACGTATTTAACTACAATTTCCTCTCAATTTGTTTGGCCTAACTGGCCGCAAAAGTGGCTGCCAGCATGCAGTACCGTTTTTTATCTACCAAGGAAGTGCTCGTCCACACAAGACCTCTACCAAAATGTTGCTTGTATAAACAAATCCGGGATTTCCGATTACATGGATGCACTCTCAGGACATTTTCAGGCTGCTGTTAACAATCCACTATGATAAATTAATTCCTTTAACCACAATCAAATAATTAGTACAAATTGAGGATATTATCCCTCTGACATTCATTTATAGATTCATTATGTTGGATCTAATATATATATATATTTTTTTTCCCAATAATTCCGCACTGCTGTAAGGAAGAACAATAGCTCTCATAAGTCTTAGTAATATCGTACTTAATTTACCCAGCATCGAAGAATTTATTTACTATCCATTCTCATCTGTTAACCAGTGACTTTGTTTGAACTCCAGAACTCAAAACTCACAATAGTTCAAACCAGCAAAATTTCCTTTACTATTTTCCCATATCATCTATGCCTTATACACATCCATACATACAGCCCAATTTATATTCTGATAAAATTCAAGTTTATATATATATAAAATCCGTGAGCAGAGTACTCTGGGAAGTCAGTGTAAGACCTCTCCAAAATTTGGCTAATTTTGTACTCCCACATTTTTTTATGAAGCTCATATCCATAAATAGCTTTGATTCTCATATAAATTCTATCACAATGGAATCCCAAGATTACTTCCAATTTTTTTTACTATTAATGAATAGCTGCTCATAACTCAGCAAATCAAATCTTTATTCTCCATCTCCCTTGACAAAAGTGATAATTTTCATAATCAAATTATATTTCTATTTTTATTTTACGAATTCTCTCGATATGCGATCCCATCCCCATGGAACTATCTATTTTCAGACAAGGCACACTGTCGGTGTCAACAATCTTGTAAGATTGATACACAAAAACAAAAACACTGACACACAAAATACCCACACACACATGCATTGTGCGTATTTGTTTGCGTTGGAACCCTTATTTACAGATCCGGATGGGTGTCAACTTTATTTCAATTTCTCAAAATTTGTCCTTCAATTTTATAAGCGCTAATACACAAATGGACCAAAAAGTTTATTCTTAGAAAACCCCTATGACGTCACATGGACATTACCCTTTCAGTTCCCACAATAATTTATCCAAATTTGACTACCCACCCATTTGTATGTCAGTCGACCACTGACCTATCAATCGTGTGGAACAATAGTCCGAAATTCCCACCTGATCATGATGTGACTCTTGTCACTTGGTTTGCCAAAAAAATTGCAAAGCAATTGTTCCAAACTTTGTAAATTTTTTAAAAAATTTTGAGCCCAACATAAAAGATCCAATTTCGGCATTTGATCAATTAATTATCAATTTGCTTACAAGCAAAAGAAAAAATGAATAATTCTTGCTCCGAAAACTTTTCAGACCCAAGAATCATCGACAGTTATTCATGTTTGTCCAGTAATCTAATTTGTTGAGGCCAATCGTCATTTGGGATTTGTCGCAATGAAGGCCTAATCATTGTCTGAGGTATCGGTCAGCACTGGTACCCTTGATCTTGGTTTACCCTATGAACTTGTCTTCCTTTTGGTATACGGACATCCTCTTTTCCAATGTCCCATCCGTCCACACTTGAAACACCGGTTTCTGTCGTTGCCTGGTCTGTGCACCTGTGCACTTGTATTGCTGGGCTGCATCTCTACATCCCTGAGTTGCCACTGCAATCTCTCGTTATCTCCTGAAACACGAAAAAATTCTCTGTACCGTCCTTTTTGGGGAGACAACTGGAAATCAGATGGGACAACTGTCACTTTCATTCCTAATTTCGAGGGCAGTTGTGCATTTGTTTCCTCCACTGTATCCTGTATCCTTTTTATTTTAAGTTCTAGATCCGTTATCCGTTCTTGCTGTTCCCGTTGTCTGGATTCACCATCCCAAAGATGGAATGCAAGCCAGTCTACCGTTAGATTCTGTCTCTCCCTGGCTTTCAATCTTTGTCCCAATCTTTCCAATCGACTTCGCTCAAATGTACCATCTCTTGGAAACTCCTCAGCATTTCCCTTTGTCCACAAATACCAATTCTCGACCTGTCTTATAGCTTCGGCACCATAACGGTCGTACATATGATATGTACAAGTACCTTTTTGTGGAATCTCTAGTTGTCCTTGTGTATTCTTGCAGGCTCCATTTCCCATTCTGCCTTTTATCAAAGTAGCGTTGGATGTGTTGTAGCTTGTTCCTCTCAAGCTTCACTCGTACCTCCAGGAAGGATCTCTCCACCTGTTCAAATGGTGATTTCCAGAGAATTTCTCTCACCTGTGGCTTTTGCACAATCCAATCTCACAGATCAGTATTTGCAGATGAGCCAAAGGGTCAGTATGAAATGGGTGAATTCTCAGGTGTCCGCTCTGTTGAAGGGGAAATCACACAATGGTAACCGCACATATATATCTATATATAAACTCACCACCTTGCTCAATTTTCCAAGGTTGTCTTCACATTGATAATATCTCACAAAGATATCAAAGCTTCTTTCTTGAGACCGCATTTTCATCAATCAAACGATCAATATATTCAATTCAATTTATTCAATTCAATTTATCCAGTTAAATTTATTCAATTAAATTCAATCAATTAGATTCAATCAATCAACAATTCAATCAATTATTCAATTTCAATTAATTCATCAATATTCATCAATAAATCAAATTAATCATTTTGGATGACTCCTTGCATAAGCCCTTTCCCCAATGATGTCAGGACAGGTCCATCCATTGACTGAGATCGAAGCTCATCGGTCGTCACCTCTGGTTCATACCTGTCAATTGATGAATCACCGTTCTGTCCTAGGGTCATATCTGACATATTTCCCCATTTTGCCTGGTCTCCACAAATTTTCTTTGCAACCACTAAAGTCAACTCATCCTTCATTCGTGAGACAGCCAAAATGGATGGCAGATATTAAAGTTCATTGGGAAAAATATCTCATCATTTTTCTTTTAATAGAACCCAAAATCTCTTGGCAATATAAATTTCGTAAAACTCCTGAAATAAGACTGTAAAATTCCTTCAATCATGCTAAATTTTGAAACTCCATCGCTTGTAATACCCAATTTATCCCATAGGGCTTGAAAGTTCTTTTCCAAGTTCGTGCAATCATTCTGCATTTGAACCCTATGATATCATTCATAATAATCATCATGATTTTATAATCACGGTCCTATCATAATCATCTATTTAAAAACGAACATTTCCTTTATCACCACAGCTATGTGGTATAATCAACAATAGAATAAAACTGTACATAGCAACAGGCTACCTCCTGACCACTTAGTATACCTATTGACAATAAGTCATAACAATATCGAATAATCATTGAACAATTTTAAAATCGCTTCTACTGCTCCAGCCGCAGCATTCGTCATTTTGTCTGCTCATCCGCGTGACCAAAACGAAATAAAGGGAGCTCAACCATTACACAGCGCTTTTAATGGCGCATGCCATAGGAACTCAACGCAATTTCGACTCGGCCAGAAAAACGAGCAAATTTTGCAGGATGTTAACTGGAATTAGCCGTGAAAATATATACAAAATACACAAAGATACACACCCACAAAAATAAACAACAAAACCCAAACAAAACCAAGGTCGACCATCTTACACAGTAAATTACATCATTTCAGCATCGTATTGATTGCTGAAATATTCCAGGGTTTATACACACCTTAAAAGAGGTATGCTTTGTGGTGTTGCCCACTCCCACATTTAATTAACTTACATCGTTTCAGCATTGTATTGATTGCTGAAATATTCCAGGGTTTATACACACCTTAAAAGAGGTATGTTTTGTGGTGTTGCCCCCTCCCACGTTTAATTAAATTACATCGTTTCAGCATTGTATTGATTGCTGAAATATTCCAGGGTTTATACACACCTTAAAAGAGGTATGCGTGGTGTTGCCCCCTCCCACTTTTAATTAAATTACATCGTTTCAATTAAAAAAGAAACATCGCTTCTACTGCTCCAGCCGCAGCATTCGTCACTTTGTCTGCTCATCCGCATGACCAAAACGAAATAAAGGGAGCTCAACCATTACACAGCGCTTTTAATGGCGCATGCCATAGGAACTCAACGCAATTTCGACTCGGCCAGAAAACGAGCAAATTATTTTATTTTTTTTCAGGATGTTAACTGGAATTAGCCGTGAAAATATATCCAAAATACACAAAATACACACCCACACAAATAAACAACATTTCTTCCGTTCAACAGAACAAACATTTCCTATATCATGACATGCATGTCTTCAAAAATTATATGACCAAGAGAAAAAGTAAAACTAATTAAAACTGCGGGCAGTGATGATCCGGGGACCATACCGCTCCATCCTGATTGGACGGGTGCGTGCTAGAGTCGTTAACAACGACAGTCCAGATCTGATTGTTCAAAATTTCAACTCAATCGATTGAAAAATGAACGCAGGGATGCATTTTTAAGGTGCAGTGGCACTAACTGAGTTGCCACGAACTCCAATATGGCCATCACAAAATATTTTCCTTAATCAATTGGCTTATAGCATAACCAATCTGCAAGTATTTCATCCGAAGATGTGTCTCTGAGGAATTTAAATTAAATAAGTCATTTATAAATCAACGAGTTAATTTATTAAATGATTAATCAATAAATCAAAATTATCCTTGACAGCCACATCACTTGGTCAGTGTCACGTCCAAATATCAGCTTCCTTACTCAAAAGGTGCCTGAGTTAATGTAATATAATTACTGTAATAAGATTACTGTAATTACTGTAATGATTACTGTAATTACTGTAATTACCGGAACTGTAATTACTGTAATTACCTCAGGTAATTACTGTAATGTAATTACTGTAATGTAATAAGAAATGTAATTAATTAAATACGTACTTCATTAATCGCTAATAATTAAATAACTCGTGAATTCTTATCCGATTTACTTAACATTTGAGTGTCCCCAAAACGTTGCAGCAAAACGTTGCAACAACGAAAGTGAAACGTTGTAGCGACGTTTTGGAAACGTCAGCAAAACCCAACATTTGAATGTTCCCAAAACGTTGGAGCAAAACGTTGCAACAACGAAAGTGAAACGTTGTGGCGACGTTGTGGAAACGTCAGCAAAACCCAACATTTGAATGTTCCCAAAACGTTGGAGCAAAACGTTGCAACAACGAAAGTGAAACGTTGTGGCGACGTTGTGGAAACGTCAGCAAAACCCAACATTTGAATGTTCCCAAAACGTTGGAGCAAAACGTTGCAACAACGAAAGTGAAACGTTGTGGCAACGTTGTGGAAACGTCAGCAAAACCCAACATTTGAATGTTCCCAAAACGTTGGAGCAAAACGTTGCAACAACGAAAGTGAAACGTTGTGGCGACGTTGTGGAAACGTTAGCAAAACCCAACATTTGAATGTTTCCAAAACGTTGGAGCAAAACGTTGCAACAACGAAAGTGAAACGTTGTGGCGACGTTGTGGAAACGTCAGTAAAACCCAACATTTGAATGTTTCCAAAACGTTACAACAACAAGTTCCAACAACACTGCAGCAACAACTTCAACTTAGGTTGAGGTTGAGGGTTCACACAAACTGGTTAACCAAATAATAAAGAATTTTTTTTTTTTTTTTTTTTTTTTTTTTCAAAAGCACTTGTTCACCAATTTCCCCAAATTTCAGCTTCCTAGCTCAAAGGATGGCTAAGATATCGCCCAGACGAACAAACACACAACTAGAACGACGCTCAGTAGAGAGCATATCTCCGCCTTGGTGAACAGTTTATGTTTTGCATCCCACTGATAGGTCGGATCTGGATTCGGACCTGAACCAAAATGTAATCGGCGTGTTCTTGTCACCTCCCCAACTCATCCACCAGGTTCATTCACTCAGCCATAACTTTTTTTATATAATAATAATATTAAAATAATAACTTTAATAAGTATATCATGTTAAATATAATGTATATTGCTTTTCACCCGATCTCTCGATGGTGAAGAATCACTTTAAACAATTCTCGTAGCCGGATTCGAACCTGGGTCTTCACCAAAATCCAATCATTTCGTCTGTGTCACCCATGCTATCTGTCTGGCAAATTTCGTCAAAAAAACAACAGCACTGGTTTTGCTTCCTGGAAGCTTCCTGCAAAACGCTTTGCTTCTCGCAAAACGTCCGCCAATGGGAACTAGAGGGAGGGGGAAGGAGCGGGAGCAAGAGACAGGTAGCCGGAATGGACATGAGGGACAATGAGGGACAGTGAGGGAGTGTCGGTATGCAATTTTCATCCAATCGCCATCTTTCATAATATTTCTGGACCGGCATGAGATGGCGTTGTCTGTCATTAATTTATACGTTGATCAAACGAGTTTTAGACATGGCGGGAAAACTGAAGAAAAAAAAAAATTATTTATTTATTTAAAACGGGTGTACACGATTGTACACGTGTACAGACCTTACCGAACCGGCAAACAAATCGCCTCATGGTGCACTTCATGAGCCGATTTGCCTGCAGGCCAGAGTAAGGCTCTTAACACCCAGCGTATAACGTACGCATCCTCGCAAACACACGAATAATAGAATCATTTAAAACGTTCCATCCGTGACTTTTTACCTCGGACAGTCGTGACAAAAATACGTTTACACTCCTTTTCCGATTGGGTAATGACAAATGACATTATCACAGACAAATCAAGCCCCACACCACCTCCTCCACCATGTATGTACATTGTACAAGAACTAAACGCAGGTTCGTAGATCATATTTTGGACAAGAATAACAAAGAATAACTCTTACCTTCTCAGATGTTGTGTCCAATTTGACCCCTATCTGGCTCGCCAAATTGTCGTGGAAGTGATTTCGGACTCAAGACTCCAATGATCGGAAACAGGTTTTACAAAAGATCACAACTTTATTAACTGCTAGTTCACTTGTTTCAAATACTAATGACTACCGTTAACTCAATGGACCAGATAACTCTTATCCGCATAGTCCCTCTTTCTCAGCCGATATTCCTCCGCAACGCCGTACTCGTTCATTCCATCGGGCAGGGCTTCTGATGGCAAGTGATCCTGACTCATAGTTTGCTCTGGTTTATATGGGCCTTGTCGCGCTAATCCCTTCTCCGCAAATGCCCCGAGGTCATGCATGCTCGCCCCCCTGCTGGGGAGTTCCTTCACCCTCTTTGCATCCCGATGTCCCAAGTCAATAGTGAAGGCTTGGGAATGTGTGTTAGCCCGGGGCCGTGCTAAAGCTACACAACAGGACTCCCAGCTTCGACAGGGCGAGATGCATTCCTGACATTCTTACGACCACCTGCTCGTACCTTGGTTCGTTACTAGTTCCAACCAATGAGTTACACTGAGTTACACTTCCACAGCCACCTGCAAACTCTTTATTTGGTTAGCGAGCACACCATCACGATTTGAGCACCGACCTTGCACATATTCCATCACTTCCTCCTTTATCTCCCTCTTAGTTTCCCTCCGTCTCTTCTTAATTTCACTCACCCCCTCTTCCACACCCTCTAACTTTTGCTTCACCTCTTTTATTTCCCGGTGCGTCTCCTCGATTTCTTCCTCTAATTTTGTCCTTTACCGTCTCTATGTGCATCCTCACCTCCCGGTCCTTCGTCTCCATTGCCTCCGTCACCTCGTCCAACCTCGTTGTCAGTCCCTCACGTACCATCTGACATTCCCTCTTCGTCGCTATCGAGTCATTTTTTAGTTCTTTTTGTGTCGCCTTTAACCCTCCTAGTACCGCAGTGTTCTTTTGTACCTGCTCCACTAATTCCGTCTGTCCCACCATCAGCTGTTCCACCTCCTGCGTCAGGTCCTCTATGCCCCCCTGTAACCTAGCCATCCCATTTATCACCTCTTTCTCCATACGCTTCTCACCTCGCTTTACCTTCTCGCGTACCCCCGAGACCTCCTCGCTTACACCTCGTCTTATTTCCTCCTTCATTTCTCCCATCTCTTTGGTAGATGCCACCCTCATCTGTTCCAACTCATCCCTCTGGGCATCCAATTTGGTTGCTAACCCGATTTTCACCTCCTCTATCTGGTTCCCCATCCGTTTGATTTCCCGGGCGGATTGCTCCCCTATCTCCCGCAATTTGCCTTCCATCCTATCTTCTAGCCCCGTTAACCCATTCTTTACCTCTTTTATCCCGTTGTCTAACCCCTCAATTTTATTGTCTAAACCCTCAAATTTATTGTCCATATTGTTTAACCCGTCTCTTAATTGCTCACTATTCCTTTCCATCATTTGTCCCATTTCTCTGCTTTCCGCTCTTGATTTATCCATCTTTTCATCTATTTCCTTACTTTGCATCACGAAGCATGCCCTGATTTGTGCCATAAAGAGGTCCAATTTCCCCAGTGCCGCGGACTCGGCTGCCGCAGCGCCGCTATTTTGTGCCTCTGCAACCACGGGCGCGGCTAAATTTGGTGCCGCTACAACCACGTGCGCGAGGGCGCCATTTTGTGCGCCTGAAACTCCCTCAACCACATCATCATTTCTCTCCTCCATTTCTTCCCTCTTGTCCTGGGTTACCCCTAACCCCTCTTCTATTTCCCCCACCTGCATCCGATCACCTTGACCAGCCATGGCACGATTTCCAAATTCAAGATTTTTAAATAAAACAAAATTTTTGGGCCACCCGTAATTTTGAGCGCGCTATTCGCACTTTAGGTCCGAATCTCACCCCCAGACACCAATTGTTACGGACCGCGGATAAGGTGTTGATTTGCCGAGCGGATGGCGGCCGCGGCCCGAACTATTAACAATGACTAAGACCCGATTCCTTAAACGTGGGCCAAATCGTGCCACAGGTTTTCAATGGGGAAAAGACAAAGATGACACGGATGCGAAGAAGAGGAAGACGAAGGCAAAAGGTTGGAAATACTACTATTATTTATATACTATTTACACAAGTGAAAGAAACTAAGGAGGAGGAAGGATAATAAAATAACGTAGAAAGAGGGTCGGACCAGAAGGACACAGTGAAACTCTAGCTTAACTAAACAGGCTTAACTTATTACCCTGGACAGAACACACAAAACAAACTCACGTACACAAAAGGATGGAAGGACAGGAATCGTTTGGAGGGATGAGCAGGTGGGATCACAGGGCACAGCGAGCAGGTCCACTCCGGGTGGGAAGCGAGGAGCCGTCAGCTCCTTGTATTCGGCTTTACACCGCACACCGGCAGGGTCACTCACTGCCCCGTCAGGGCTTCACGCGGCTGGTTGAAACAGGGCTGGTTGAAGCGGCTCTTTGTCAAAGGCTTTTCGTATCTCTCACGCAACAACCACCCAAAGGCTTTCCGTATCTCTCACGCAACTCCGGTGCAACTCTCAACTCTCTCCCGGTGGACTGCCAACTCTCTTACGCATCTGGACTCATCTGCCGTATTTCTGGTGTATCTTCCTTTTGCGATCATCACACCCTTCTCTCATACCTTCAGCGCGGGTGTGACATGCCCTCGCCGGTTTCGGTACCACCCTCCCCCCCGTGCTCTGTTTCGTGACCTTGTATGGCAATCCCACGGGCTTGTCTCCTTATTTGGGCATGGCGCCGACGGCACGCCCCTCGTGGCGAGCCACGGGCTTGTTTCCTTATTTGGGCATGGGGCTGAACAGCCCTGCCCTTCGTGGCGCGCCCTGGGCTTGCCTCTCCCTGGCGACCCCGCCCCTCCTGTTCAAACAGAGCATGGAGCACATATTCACTATAGCAGCGAAATGAGAGGGCGTGCACCCCACGCTTGTGAACTGCTTTACCCAGAGATGGAGAGTTTGGCTGGGAAATGGAATTATTGAAGGGGGGCTATTCTTAATTGATTTGGTGCAATGGAGTATTAATTAATGGAAGACAAAGCCTTAGCCTAATACACAGAATAAGGAAATAAACTACCAACAAGGAGGACATCTATGATTGGCTAACGTGATTGTTTATGACCTAATTACGGGATGCACTTTGACCTTTATACACAACTGGAGGAAGGAGGGCGATATTTTTACAACACTTTACACAACAATAAAAAAAACACAATTCTCATATCCACAACACTGCACCCTCCTCTTAGGCACGTCCCGGGCCTATTACCTTTACGTTTAGTGTGGCACGTAGGTGTAGTTCCCTCTACATTTAACCTGACCCTGAGTGTAACAGTTTTAAAACATAAATAAATATGTCCCGCTGCTCCATTGCACCCTGCCTAACAGATTCACGCCCACAACTAACCGAATTGCGGAATGGTTTTCAAACTAAAACACTTACGGTGGGGGCGCATTATTTACAATGACGCTATTTTATTTACAAAACGCAACCCAGGACCTGTGATTGTTCTTTTGGGGGGGAGACAGTCTGCTCTGCATCGACGCACCACGAAGCACCCAACAACGCACCAATACACCATCAAGCACCAACCGGTGCACAGTCACCACAGTTCAATAAAAATAAAAACAACAAACCCTGGTGCTGGTCTTGCTCTTCGGCTCCCTCTGCTGGCTATTGTTATCTTCCTGGTGTTGTCATCTTCTTTGCTGGCAGCCTATTTGCACATAAAATAAAATGCACCAAATGTGTCCATTGCTTTTATTTATGGCCCACAGGGGGCCGACTATGTATGGTTCACCTGTGGGGCATAGGTGCCCTGTGGCCAAGGTCCGCCAGCAAGATCTCGGGCCTTCATGGCCGGTTCCAGCAGAGGGGCCATGCCCCAACCCATGGGGTCCATAAGTGGTGCTCAGCCACAGACATGTGGTCCATAAGGTGGTGCATCGATGCAGACAGCTATGGTTGCGAGAGTTTCGGGCGCCCAATGGCGGACTCACGCACGCTCCCCTTGGCGCCCAGTGGCGCACAGTCCTCGTGTGGGAGACAAGAGGGGGGGGGGGGGGGAAGACAGATGAGCGAGGGGTAAGATCACAAGGTTCCACATCAATAAAGGCAATGCAAGGCGAGGTGCGTATGGAGACGGAGCGGAGAAAAGCTCGTCCCTACCGTACGTCACCCCCCCTGTCACCTACTCTACCCTTGCCCTTACCCCATATTTACAACAATCTACACATTTACAAATTCGTCACTACTGTCGCGTCTCCCCATATCTCTCCTATACCAAATTCGTCACCACAATCCCTCTAACCAAAATTTGCCATCACCCAATTCATCATCAATCCTCATAAGGAGGAAGAGATGGAACATCAGCACAATGTCACACCCACGTCATGATGCGTCTCACATTCCAAACATTTGCATCAAAATAATAAAAACCAACAAACCACGGCATGGTGTGGAGCTTTGTCACCTCAGGTGAGTGGATGCAGATGGTGCGAGGAGATCTCCATCCTAACTATCCTCTAAATGACATTAACACACTTTACACTACCCGGGGTCTTTCCCTGCCAAACCATTGACCATCTTACTCTATGCGGTTTTAAGAACCAAATTCCCATTGACCAAACTGTGGTGCTTCATCAATTTGGGGTCTCACTCCCCCGATTCATCTCCCGGTGCCCTTGCACAATTTCCGGGCTGGGTCGTGCAGCTCTCCCAGCAGGTCTCCCCACCTGCACACCTCCACCACTCTAGTTGCCACCCGAGCTTACCTAGCTCCTCACCCTAACCTATCTAACTGGGGAAGGCCCCTCCTGGCTCTGTCACCCCTCGGTGCCCTCTGGCACTGGGCTACCCGGGTCCGTCCTCCGGATCCTCGGGCCCCATCCACAACAACTCTACCGGCTCCCAGAGCCCACCTGCGGCCTCACCTGGCCGACATCCTCACAGTGGTGGAGTGCCATCCGACTACACGCACTAACAGGCTACACGCCCAGCCATTTCCACGACACTAATGCACCCGTTCAACCATCATTCTTCCACCACGCACCACAGATGCCAATATCCAACCACAATTTACCTATACCCTCTACCTAACACTTAAACTACCCTCCCCGGGTATTCGTGATGGGGGTCCATCCTCCTTTCCCCCATCCACACCTTCGCACCATCCACTCCACTCCACAGTTTCCACCATACTCACTCCACGACCATCCATTCCACACTCCATATATTCCACACTCCATGTATTTCACACAACCATTCTCCATACACCTGCAGTTGCACACCTGTGCAATCACTCCTACTGGTGCTACCTGCACCCTCATTCCTCCCTGGACCATTTGGTCAACACAGCACACCACCATCACTATCACTCTCACTCATACACTGCTCCATCCACCTGTTCAGTTGCACACCTGTGCAATCACAATACAACTCACAATCACAATCTGTTACTCATACCCTGCTCAATACACTTTCAATCCTCACACACACGGCATCATCTCATCTAACTACTCCCCTCTGGAACTTGCGCTTCCTAGTCGCCCCTTTAAACTATTGCGCTCCCTCGTCATTATCATCCAACTAATCTACCTGCATCCCCACTACAGGTATCATTGTCACTACCTAACCTTAACGTTACCTATTGTCATCTCTAGATCCCTACACACGATATCCTAACCCTCCCGGGCTAGTTTTCACTACCAAACCCCATAAGACTAGTGCTCCTTTGCCCCCGCTTGTGAGAGATGGCAGAGTTGCCATCCCACCACATCGGGTATCTCTCACTACCAATTTTGCACACCAAATTCCAGCCAATCAAAAATTTGCCAATCACTACCAATCATCACTCTGCCAATCCTTGCCAATCATCAAATTTAGTTTTTTCAATTTCGGGTCCAAAACTATCCTCATCACAGTCTACTCACTAGAGCCTCTCGGTGCGCCAATTCATTTCCAAAGCCCGGCTTCACAAAGCCGAGCAATGAATGCGGGTTGCTTGGTGCTGGTGGCTGGATGCGTCCGGCACTCGGTGCAGGGAAGGACGCTTACCCGGGCCGAGATCCCACGCACCATCTCGGCACAGAGCCGTCCAATGGCCCGATCTCGCCCTGCCGGAACGCCTCAACAAAAAGGGGTCGCCATGACGACCCTTCCTACCGGCCCGCCCGTTCCGCCTAGCGGAGCATGGACGGGGCCGTTCAGAGCGCGGCCCGGCGTGGATCCCGCACGGCGGTTCTTTCCAAACCGCCGCGGTTACGATCCCCGCGGATCCCCGCGGCACACCTAGCTGCCCGGCACGCACCGAAGGCCCGCTTCAGCTATAAGTCGCTCTAACCACTAACCCGGTTAGCGTCGATGCTCCACTCGCATGCTTACACCCCGCAGCCCGTTCCTTGCTCACACATCCAGCTGTCTCCATGCTATTTGTCATTGCACCTTCTCTTACACACCCAGGTACACTCCTTCCGCTCACAGACTTGGTCACACACCTGACCACCGCACACCTTTGCACACACTCGTCGTTCGCACACCTCACCAACACACCTCTTCGCGCCCCCTCCTCATTCACCTCCTCTGTGACAACCACGGGTGTGCACTCACTTGCACACCCAATCACGTGCCTCACTACTGTGGAAGTGTAACTCAGTGTAACATATTGATTGGCCCTGGTAACTTATTAATTAACCTGGTAACAAAGCAGATACATTTTATGTGTATGAACAATGTAATCTCTTGAAACACCTGGTCAAGGCCCCAGGCTAGAGCACCCCCCCCCTGCTGTGATTTCCATTTACACAGCAGGAGGGGAGCGAGCTGATGCCAGGACTCGGTGCGATGCATGACCCCGGGACATTAGCGGAGAGGAGATTAAGTCCAGTTTGGCGATATAACGAGAGCAAACGTTGAGTAAAGTACACTTGTCCTCAGAGGCCCT
The DNA here is from genome assembly GCF_964187855.1 of Myxine glutinosa. Taxonomy (NCBI): domain Eukaryota; kingdom Metazoa; phylum Chordata; class Myxini; order Myxiniformes; family Myxinidae; genus Myxine; species Myxine glutinosa. The sequence goes on along the minus strand of NC_136261.1, from coordinate 196,675,681 downwards.
GCCCGACGGAACGATGGAATGAACGAGTACTTGCTACGTGAAGCGCTGACCGAACGGGAGTGTCGGATGGAGAGAAGGACCAGCGAAAAGAGCTAACCTGATCCATTATATTATGCGGTATCATTTTGGTAATTGGATGAAGTGAATACAGTTTAATAAACGAGACCTTTTGTAACCTGTGTCCGGTCTTTGGAGTCCTGTGAGTCCCCCAGTAAATTCCCTGACAATCTTGGAGGCACCGCTGCGATCAATTGTACAAGCAAGTCTTCTTTAAAAGGTGAGTGTGTCTTGTCTTGTTCAATATGATTTATGAACTTGGAAGTTATGGGTACATACATGGGGGAGCAGGTGATCTGGGGCTTCTTTGCGCTGGTTATTAAAGGGCCTTACTGTGACCTGGAAGCGGGCGGAGCAAGTGTGCACCTTGCGACCGCTTGTTTCCAGGACGTGTAAGGCCGGTACACTCGTTTACCCACTCGCACACGGATAAAGTACTACTTTTTTTTGCACTTGTTCGAAGCACTTGACTTGATCGGCGCTCAGCGAGCGACAGGGAACCGGGAAACGGAATTATATTTATATATATATATATTTCCAATATGGTACACCGGCCACAACGATTTTAGCGATTATCCGAGTTTTTTTTTTTTAACGATTTCTGTAAATACGTATTTTTCCTGCGCTGTGTAATTCTTCTGACACGCGCCACGAAGAAACGCACCACTGATGTGCATGAAGCGACTTGTTTGCCGGTTCGGTAAGGTCCGTCCGTACACGTGTACAATCGTGTACACCCGTTTTAAATAGAGAATTTTTTTTCAGTTTTCCCGCCATAACTAAAACTTGTTGTATTTTTTTGACGAAATTTGCTAGATAAATAGCATGGGTGACACGGATTAAATGATTTTATGATTATGAATTAATGAGGAAATGATTTTATATTTAAATATAAAAATTGATCTGCTTGGTGTTAATTTAAGGGCTGTTCCAAATTTATCTTGATTATGAGACAAAAACAGCAGAATGGGAATCAACAGACAATGGAACAGCTCGCGACGAGTGTTTGTGGGTAGCAACCACTCTCTGGTCGAGGCTCATAGAAAAAAAATTGATACTTATTGATTTGGCACGCTTACAATAGATATTAATGGCGAGGGTTCTGTGGTCGTTCGTTTTGGCTTTGCGAATGGACCAAAGAGACAAAGTGAGAAAGAGAGACAGACAGAGAGAGATAGACAGAAAAAGAAAGAAAGAGAGACATAGAGACAAACAGAGATAAAGATGATAGTCAGAGTCAGACACATAGAGAGAGACAGACAAAAAGAGATAGACAGAGTGAGACAAAAAGTGAGAAAGAGAGACAGACAGAGAGAGATAGACAGAAAAAAGAAAGAAAGAGAGACATAGAGACAAACAGAGATAAAGATGATAGTCAGAGTCAGACACATAGAGAGAGACAGACAAAAAGAGATAGACAGAGTGAGACAAAGTGAGAAAGAGAGACAGACAGAGAGAGATAGACAGAAAAAGAAAGAAAGAGAGACATAGAGACAAACAGAGATAAAGATGATAGTCAGACACATAGAGAGAGACAGACAAAAAGAGATAGACAGAGTGAGACAAAGTGAGAAAGAGAGACAGACAGAGAGAGATAGACAGAAAAAGAAAGAAAGAGAGACATAGAGACAAACAGAGATAAAGATGATAGTCAGACACATAGAGAGAGACAGACAAAAAGAGATAGACAGAGTGAGACAAAGTGAGAAAGAGAGACAGACAGAGAGAGATAGACAGAAAAAGAAAGAAAGAGAGACATAGAGACAAACAGAGATAAAGATGATAGTCAGAGTCAGACACATAGAGAGAGACAGACAAAAAGAGATAGACAGAGTGAGACAAAGTGAGAAAGAGAGACAGACAGAGAGAGATAGACAGAAAAAGAAAGAAAGAGAGACATAGAGACAAACAGAGATAAAGATGATAGTCAGACACATAGAGAGAGACAGACAAAAAGAGATAGACAGAGTGAGACAAAGTGAGAAAGAGAGACAGACAGAGAGAGATAGACAGAAAAAGAAAGAAAGAGAGACATAGAGACAAACAGAGATAAAGATGATAGTCAGACACATAGAGAGAGACAGACAAAAAGAGATAGACAGAGTGAGACAAAGGGAGAAAGAGAGACAGACAGAGAGAGATAGACAGAAAAAGAAAGAAAGATAGACATAGAGACAAACAGAGATAAAGATGATAGTCAGAGTCAGACACATAGAGAGAGACAGACAAAAAGAGATAGACAGAGTGAGACAAAGTGAGAAAGAGAGACACACAGAGAGAGATAGACAGAAAAAGAAAGAAAGAGAGACATAGAGACAAACAGAGATAAAGATGATAGTCAGAGTCAGACACATAGAGAGAGACAGACAAAAAGAGATAGACAGAGTGAGACAAAGTGAGAAAGAGAGACAGACAGAGAGAGATAGACAGAAAAAGAAAGAAAGAGAGACATAGAGACAAACAGAGATAAAGATGATAGTCAGACACATAGAGAGAGACAGACAAAAAGAGATAGACAGAGTGAGACAAAGTGAGAAAGAGAGACAGACAGAGAGAGATAGACAGAAAAAGAAAGAAAGAGAGACATAGAGACAAACAGAGATAAAGATGATAGTCAGACACATAGAGAGAGACAGACAAAAAGAGATAGACAGAGTGAGACAAAGGGAGAAAGAGAGACAGACAGAGAGAGATAGACAGAAAAAGAAAGAAAGAGAGACATAGAGACAAACAGAGATAAAGATGATAGTCAGACACATAGAGAGAGACAGACAAAAAGAGATAGACAGAGTGAGACAAAGTGAGAAAGAGAGACAGACAGAGAGAGATAGACAGAAAAAGAAAGAAAGAGAGACATAGAGACAAACAGAGATAAAGATGATAGTCAGACACATAGAGAGAGACAGACAGAGAGAAATAGACAGAAAAAGAAAGAAAGAGAGACATAGAGACAAACAGAGATAAAGATGATAGTCAGACACATAGAGAGAGACAGACAAAAAGAGATAGACAGAGTGAGACAAAGTGAGAAAGAGAGACAGACAGAGAGAGATAGACAGAAAAAGAAAGAAAGAGAGACATAGAGACAAACAGAGATAAAGATGATAGTCAGACACATAGAGAGAGACAGACAAAAAGAGATAGACAGAGTGAGACAAAGTGAGAAAGAGAGACAGACAGAGAGAGATAGACAGAAAAAGAAAGAAAGAGAGACATAGAGACAAACAGAGATAAAGATGAGAGTCAGACACATAGAGAGAGACAGAAAGTGAGAGAGAGACACAGACAGACAGAAAGAGAGACAGAAAAAGAGAGAACATTTTTGGGAACGTTTTTCACATTACTTTCCTGCAACATTGAAATAATGTTGTTGTAAAACGTTTCCACAACGTCGCCACAACGTTTCACTTTCGTTGTTGCAACGTTTTGCTCCAACGTTTTGGGAACATTCAAATGTTGTGTTTTGCTGATGCTAATTACCTGAGGTAATTACAGTAATTACAGTTCCGGTAATTACAGTAATTACAGTAATCATTACAGTAATTGCAGTAATCTTATTACAGTAATTGCATTACATTAACTCAGGCACCTGTTGAGTGAGGAGGCTGATGTTTGGACATGACACTGACCGGGTGAGGTGGCTGTCAAGGAAAATATTGATTTATTGATTAGTCATTTAATAAATTAACTCGTTGATTTATAAATGACTTATTTAATTAAAAGTCCTCAGAGATACATCTTCGGATGAAATACTTGCAGATTGGTTATGCTGTGAGCCAATTGATTAAGGAAAATATTTTGTGATGGCCATATTGGCAATTTCGTGGCCATATTCGTGGCAACTCAGTTAGTGCCACTGCACCTTTAAAATGCATCCCTGCGTTCATTTTTCGATCGATTGAGTTGAAATTTTGAACAATCGGATCTGGACTGTCATTGTTAACGACTCTAGCACGCACTCGTCCAATCAGGATGGAGCGGTATGGTCCCCGGATCATCACTGCCCGCAGTTTTAATTAATTTTACTTTTTCTCTTGGGCATATAATTTTGAAGACATGCATGTCATGATAGAGGAAATGTTTGTTCTGTTAAACGGAATAAATGTTGTTTATTTGTGTGGGTGTGTATTTTTGTGAACTTGGATATATTTTTCACGACTAATTCCAGTTAACATCCTGCACAATTTGCTCGTTTGCTGGCCGAGTCGAAATTGCGTTGAGTTTCTATGGCATGCGCCATTAAAAGCGCAGTGTAATGGTTGAGCTCCCTTTATTTCGTTTTGGTCATGCGGATGAGCAAACAAAGTGACAAATGCTGCGACTGGAGCAGTAAAGGCGATGTTTTTTAAATGGAAACGATTTTTGTGGGTGTCTATTTTGAGTATTTTGGATATATTTTCACGACTAATTCCAGTTATCGTCCTGCAAAAGGTCTGCTCGTTCTTTTCCTTTGAGTCGTAAATTCCTGTTGAACTCTCATTAAAAAGCGGAATTAAGTACGCTGTGTGATGATGGAGATCCTTGATGACGAATCAGGAATAGTGAATGAGCAGACAAATATCACGGATGGTACACCAGATAGGGAAAATGTAGATGAAACCCCTTTTGCTCAGGTGCTGTGTAGCGCTGCACAAAGATCCATATGAGCGGGGCCTGGGTGCTGTGTAATTAGTACACAAAGAACCAATTACTAGGGTGCTGAATAAACACAAAGATCCATTTTTGGAGCTGGTTCTCCCGGTGCTGTGATTTATTCAAAGAACCAAATCTTGCAAGAATTAAGATATGATTTGTCGACATTAGAAATACTTTAATATATGTAACGATTTTGTAACGATCATCCTGCAAAAGGTCTGCTCGTTCTTTTTCCTTTGAGTCGTAAATTCCTGTTGAATTCTCATTAAAATGCGGAATTAAGTACGCTGTCTGATGATGGAGATCCTTGATGACGAATCAGGAATAGGGAATGAGCAAACAAATATCACGGATGCTGCGGCTAGAGCAGTGGGAGCGATTTTTGAATTGTTCAATGATTATTCGATATTGTTATGACTTATTGTCAATAGGTATACTAAGTGGCCATGAGGTAGCCTGTTGCTATGTACAGTTTTATTCTATTGTTGATTATACCACATAGCTGTGGTGATAAAGGAAATGTTCGTTTAAATAGATGATTATGATAGGACCATGACTATAAAATCATGATGATTATTATGAATGATATCATAGGGTTCAAATGCAGAATGATTGCATGAACTTGGGAAAGAACTTTCAAGCCCTATGGGATAAATTGGGTATTACAAGCGATGGAGTTTCAAAATTTAGCATGATTGAAGGAATTTGACAGTCCCATTTCAGGAGTTTTACGAAATTTATATTGCCAAGAGATTTTGGGTACTATTAAAAGGAAAATGATGAGATATTTTTCCCAAAGAACTTTAATATCTGCCATCCATTTTGGCTGTCTCACGAATGAAGGATGAGTTGCCTTTAGTGGTTGCAAAGAAAATTTGTGGAGACCAGGCAAAATGGGAAAATATGTCAGATATGACCCTAGGACAGGACGGCGATTCATCAATTGACATGAGGTACGAATCCGAGGTGACGACCGATGAAATTCGATCTCAGTCAATGGATGGACCTGTCCTGACATCATTGGGGAAAGGGCTTATGCAAGGAGTCATTCAAAATGATTAATTTGATTTATTGATGAATATTGATGAATTAATTGAAATTGAATAATTGATTGAATTGTTAATTGATTGAATCTAATTGATTGAATTTAATTGCATAAATTGAACTGAATAAATTGAATTGAATATATTGATTGTTTGATTGATGAAAATGCGGTCTCAAGAAAGAAGCTTTGATATCTTTGCGAGATATTATCAATGTGGAGACAACCTGGGAAAATTGAGCAAGGTGGTGAGTTTATATACAGATATATATGTGCGGTTACCATTGTGTGATTTCCCCGTCAAACAGAGCGGACACCTGAGGATTCACCCACTTCATACTGACCCTCCGGCTCATCTGCAAATACTGATCTGTGAGATTGGATTGTGCAAAAGCCACAGCTGAGGGAGATTCTCTGGAAATCACCGTGCGAACAGGTGGAGAGATCCTTCCTGGAGGTACGAGTGAAGCTTTGGAGGAACCTGGAACAAGCTACAACACATCCAACGCTACTTTGATAAAAGGCAGAATGGGAAATGGAGCCTGCAAGAACACACAAGGACAACCAGAGATTCCACAAAAAGGTACTTGTACACATCATATGTACGACCGTTATGGTGCCGAAGCTATAAGGCAGGTCGAGAATTGGTATTTGTGGACAAAGGGACATGATGAGGAGTTTCCAAGAGATGGTACATTTGAGCGAAGTCGATTGGAAAGATTGGAACAAAGATTGAAAGCCAGGAAGAGACAGAATCTAACGGTAGACTGGCTTGCATTCCATCTTTGGGATGGTGAATCCAGACAACGGGAACAGCAAGAACGGATAACGGAACTAGAACTTAAAATAAAAAGGATACAGGATACAGTGGAGGAGACAAATGCACAACTGCCCTCGAAATTAGGAATGAAAGTCACAGTTGTCCCATCTGATTTCCAGTTGTCTCCCCAAAAAGGACGGTACAGAGAATTTTTTCGTGTTTCAGGAGATAACGAGAGATTGCAGTGGCAACTCAGGGATGTAGAGATGCAGCCCAGCAATACAAGTGCACAGGTGCACAGATCAGACAACGACAGAAACCGGTGTTTCGAGTGTGGAAAGATGGGACATTGGAGAAGAAGATGTCCGTATGTCAACAGGAAGACAAGGTCATGGGGCAAACCAAGATCAAGGGTACCAGTGCTTACCGGTACCTCAGACAATGATTAGGCCTTCATTGCTGCAAATCCCAAATGATGATTGGCCTCAACAGATTCGATTACTGGACAAACATGAATAACTGTCGATGATTCTTGTGTCTGAAAAGTTTTCAGAGCAAGAATGATTCATTTTTTCTTTTTGCTTGTTAAACAAATTAATAATTAATTGATCAAATGCCAAAATTGGATCTTCTATTTTGGGCACAGCAATTTTAAATTTACAAAGTTTGGAACAATTGCGTTGCAATTTTTTTGGCAAACCAAGTGACAAGAGTCACATGATGATCAGGTGGGAATTTCGGACTATTGTTCCGCACGATTGATAGGTCAATGGTCGACTGACATGCAAATGGGTGTGTAGTCAAAATTTGGATAGATTATTGTGAAGGCTGAAAGGGTAATTTCAATGTGACATCATAAGGGTTTTCTAAGAATGGACTTTTGGTTTATTTGTCTATAAGCATTTTGGATTTGACTGACAAATTTTATGAAATTGAAATAAAATTGACACCCATCTGATCTGTAAATAATGGTTCCAACGCAAACAAATATGCATAATGCATGTGTGTGTGTGTTTTTGTGTATCAATCTTACAAGATTGTTGACACCGACAGTGTGCCTGTCTGGAAATGGATAGTTTTATGTGGATGGGATTGGGATATGTGGATGGGATTGAATATCCAGAGAATCCGTAAAATAAAATAGAAATATAATTTGATTATGAACATTATCTCTTTTGTCAAGGGAAATGGAATATAAAAAATTTGATGTGCTGGGTTATGAGCAGCCATTAATTAATAGTAAAATTGTGAGTAATTTTGGGATTCCATTTTTTTGAATTTTTGAATTTTTGAATTTTATCAGCATATAAATTGTGCTGTATGTATGGATGTGTTTTAGGCATAGATGATATGGGAAAATAGTAAAGAAAATTTTGCTGGTTTGAACTATTGTGGGTTTTCAGTTCTGGAGTTTAAACAAAGTCACTGGTTAACAGATGAGAAAGGATAGTAAATAAATTATTCTCTGCTGGGCAAATTAAGTACGATATTACTAAGACTTATGAGAGCTATTGTTCCGCCTTACAGCAGTGGAAAATTATTGGGAAAAAATTAGATCCAACATAATGAATCTATAAAAGAATGTGATAGGGATAATATCCTCAATTTGTACTAATTATTTGATTGTGGGTAAAGGAATTAAGTCATCGTAGTGGATTGTTAACAGCAGCCTGAAAATGTCCTGAGAGTGTGCATCCATGTAATCAGAAATCCCAGATTTGTTTTTTACAAACAACATTTTGGTAGAGGTCTTGTGTGGAACACTTCCTTGGTAGATAAAAAACGGTACTGCATGCTGGCAGCCACTGTTGCGGCCAGTTAGGCCAAACAAATTGAGAGGAAATTGTAGTTAAATACGTAAGTTACACATGGCTATTTGTAAAAAAGGAAATTTGTTGAGATGGGAAACATTTTTTCGAAGGTTTATTAAGGTGTTATAATATGACATGTGGCAAGGCAAACTATTGGATGGGAAAATTAGATCTGGCTATAGAATAAATTTATTGACCCCTTGAAGTTAATTCTTCGAATCATTGTTTCACTGGCATTTTTTGTTCAAATTGGAAATAGTTTGGTAGAGCTTTGGTTAAAACCTTTGGTTGCGGTATCTTGGAACGAAATGACAAACCATAGGAGATTGATAAGAATAGAAAAAAAAAGATGGACCCAAAATAGAAAGTTGGATTCATGCCCCTCATTGCAAACAAGCACATGGGGCTAAGGTGGACGATCCCACAGAAAATGAGGCTGCACCTAGCAGCCCAGCAGAACATTCAGTGGTAGATAAATGATAGTAGTGATTTACAGTCATTTGAATTACATTTTAACACCCCTTGCATTGATAAACATTACATTTTCAACATGTGATATTCCTACTTGGGATAGTGACATTTATTTGCCTACATGACATACAATTACCTGCTAATATTAATACAACATGAGTGAAAAATGTATCACAACTACACTCATGATCAGGGGATTGAGTTCAACCCCGGGAGATAGGGGGATCAGGGTAAGACAAATAATCTGATTATGTTACATATTAAGGGATTTTCTTTATTTACCTTTTAGGAAGCTTGTTAGTTTGGTATATAATGTTAAATGTCATCGACATATAACTATGTCATAGGTATGAATATATACAAGGAGTAGCAGACTTGTTTGTTGGTTTAGTAGTTATATTGGCAATTATTTTAGTGGTGGCTTGCTTGAAAGCCTTAGTGACGGTGTGTTTGAATAAGGTAACCAACAACACGATGATAACACATGAAGTGACAAATGAGGAAAGAAATGTGGAACCAGAAAAGGAAGACTTTTATGGCGACATAAACAGTAGAATTAAGATAATGGCATAACGACAATGTTATGAGTTGTGTCAATTACAATATCAATGAACTCATATCACCACGAGTGACACACTGTTAGGAAAAAAAAAAAAAAAAAAAAAAAAAAAAAGGAAAAGAAAAAGTGGAGAGGAATTATGGTAATACATTATGCTTAATTTGTTGGTTTGGGAAAATTGTTGTTGGGAATTAGGTATTCCCGTTTGTGATTGTAATCATATACAATGCTATTCTTAGTTTAGTAATAAAATACATACCTGATTGAATATTATTTGTGTGACGCATATAAATGAATATAACTTTTTGTGTTAAGGAAAAACAACAAATTGTTGAATGTGAAACTGTCGGAAGATATACATGATTATGCTGATTTCATGGTAAGATGTACCCTATCTGATTCAGTGTGTGTGGAAAGCAGATTCAGATGTGACTGAGCATAAGGATAAGACGAGATCACATTTTGAAGGGAGTGCTAACGGAATTGGGAAGAAGTTCGAGAAAGAAAATTTGTGGCTAAAAAATGAAGTTAATCGTGGCATACACCCTCTTTCTCAAAGAATGATGAAGACATTCTCCCGTGTAACTTGGAGATGAATGCTTACCTTCACCAAGGAAATTTATGTGACCATTTGCCTGGATCACACTGCAACATATGAAAGAAAGGCGATCACTTACTCTTGTTCGAAGACTTCGAACATTCACCACATCAGAAGTTGCAGGACAACGACATTTTACCTGCAACCTCTGTGAAATGCGGGGACATATGTTATTACTTCACCAACGTCCGGGGAACCAGCATGGAGCTGCAAAAAACGGCTGTGCCCTTGTCACAACAGCTGTGCACGATTCTGCTGGTTGCTCCTGGTAAGGACCATGAATGACCTGAACACCATGGTCCCAACATCATTGTGGATGCATCCGGCATCCCTGTTCCACATCTTGCTGGCCAATCAACGTCACACCAATACTTGCTGCCCACTCATAATGAGGGAAGAGGCAAGTCGACTACAACTGGGCGAAGGCCTTGTTCAAGGAATCATTATGGTTCACAGCAAAAAGTGGCAAGAATGCTACATGGAGAGAAGGGTCAGTCTATGACTCCGCAGTGTTACCACAACAGCGAAATCCTACACGAAGTAGTGCAGGAGCTATGAAGACATTAGGAGAAAATGTTTCATACCTGGATTCAAACACAAGTGATCAGCCCTTCCTTTCAAACAAAGTCAACATTTGTGTGGAGGCAAACGTTTTTGTGCCAGATGGTGCAGATGCTTTACAAAACTTGAAAATGAAGTGAAATTGTTGTATCTTGGTGATGGTGAAGTGTTGTTTTGAAAATATATTTGTGATGCAAATGCAATAGATTGAACGATATGGAAGAAGTCAATGACCAACGAAATGTTTTGTGATTCTTGCAGGATGACGGTGTATGCCTAAGGGAATTTGATTACCAAAGTGATTGATTATTTACTTATACTTGTAATGATGTTTACTAGTAGTGATTGATTATTTACTTATACTTGTAATGATGTTTACTAGTAGTGATTGATTGTTTACTTATATTGATGTTTAGATTAATGGTTAATATAAACAAAAACAAAAAGATGAGGGAATTGTGGAAGTGTAACTCAGTGTAACATATTGATTGGCCCTGGTAACTTATTAATTAACCTGGTAACAAAGCAGATACATTTTATGTGTATGAACAATGTAATCTCTTGAAACACCTGGTCAAGGCCCCAGGCTAGAGCACCCCCCCCTGCTGTGATTTCCATTTACACAGCAGGAGGGGAGCGAGCTGATGCCAGGACTCGGTGCGATGCATGACCCCGGGACATTAGCGGAGAGGAGATTAAGTCCAGTTTGGCGATATAACGAGAGCAAACGTTGAGTAAAGTACACTTGTCCTCAGAGGCCCTGCCCGACGGAACGATGGAATGAACGAGTACTTGCTACGTGAAGCGCTGACCGAACGGGAGTGTCGGATGGAGAGAAGGACCAGCGAAAAGAGCTAACCTGATCCATTATATTATGCGGTATCATTTTGGTAATTGGATGAAGTGAATACAGTTTAATAAACGAGACCTTTTGTAACCTGTGTCCGGTCTTTGGAGTCCTGTGAGTCCCCCAGTAAATTCCCTGACACTACCAACTCCAGTGTGCATTCCCATATGCGCTCCACCATTCCAGGTGTGCATCCTTCCATTTCTGGTGTACATCCTCTCTCACCAGCCACAACCAACTCACGCTCCGTGTCACTCTTACTACTTTCACCACCACTCTCGGTCGCGCATTCACCCTCACTCTTGACAGCGCACTCTTTCCTCATGCACCCGTCCGTTACACACCTTTTTTGCGCATCCTTTTGCGCACACTCTCCCGTTACACCCTTCGTAACACTCACCACAGGTGTGCATGCTTCCGTTACATCCCCTGCAACACTCCCCACTTTGCGCTTCCATGTGCCCCCCCCCCCCGCACACGCGCTACGACCAACTCACTCTCGACAGCACACTCACTCCTCGGCGCGCACTTTTTCCTCACACACCCCAGAGTCGGACATTCTCGCACACCTCCTCCTTCACACTCTGCACCTGTCGCACACCTTTCCAGCGGCCTCTCACGAACACCCGGTTCCAAACCAACCCCCAAGCCGACTGAAGCTTCCCTCACACCATATACATTTCCGCGTATATCGCCACTCACCTCGGCACCTCGTCTCCGCACCTCCTTCGCCACCTGCAAACTCTTTATTTGGTTAGCGAGCACACCATCACGATTTGAGCACCGACCTTGCACATATTCCATCCTTTCCTCCTTTATCTCCCTCTTAGTTTCCCTCCGTCTCTTCTTAATTTCACTCACCCCCTCTTCCACACCCTCTAACTTTTGCTTCACCTCTTTTATTTCCCGGTGCGTCTCCTCGATTTCTTCCTCTAATTTTTCCTTTACCGTCTCTATGTGCGTCCTCACCTCCCGGTCCTTCGTCTCCATTGCCTCCGTCACCTCGTCCAACCTCGTTGTCAGTCCCTCACGTACCATCTGACATTCCCTCTTTGTCGCTATCAAGTCATTTTTGAGTTCTTTTTGTGTCGCCTTTAACCCTCCTAGTACCGCAGTGTTCTTTTGTACCTGCTCCACTAATTCCGTCTGTCCCACCATCAGCTGTTCCACCTCCTGCGTCAGGTCCTCTATGCCCCCCTGTAACCTAGCCATCCCATTTATCACCTCTTTCTCCATACGCTTCTCACCTCGCTTTACCTTCTCGCGTACCCCCGAGACCTCCTCGCTTACACCTCGTCTTATTTCCTCCTTCATTTCTCCCATCTCTTTGGTAGATGCCACCCTCATCTGTTCCAACTCATCCCTCTGGGCATCCAATTTGGTTGCTAACCCGATTTTCACCTCCTCTATCTGGTTCCCCATCCGTTTGATTTCCCGGGCGGATTGCTCCCCTATCTCCCGCAATTTGCCTTCCATCCTATCTTCTAGCCCCGTTAACCCATTCTTTACCTCTTTTATCCCGTTGTCTAACCCCTCAATTTTATTGTCTAAACCCTCAAATTTATTGTCCATATTGTTTAACCCGTCTCTTAATTGCTCACTATTCCTTTCCATCATTTGTCCCATTTCTCTGCTTTCCGCTCTTGATTTATCCATCTTTTCATCTATTTCCTTACTTTGCACCACGAAGCATGCCCTGATTTGTGCCATAAAGAGGTCCAATTTCCCCAGTGCCGTGGACTCGGCTGCCGCAGCGCCGCTATTTTGTGCCTCTGCAACCACGGGCGCGGCTAAATTTGGTGCCGCTACAACCACGTGCGCGAGGGCGCCATTTTGCGCGCCTGAAACTCCCTCAACCACATCATCATTTCTCTCCTCCATTTCTTCCCTCTTGTCCTGGGTTACCCCTAACCCCTCTTCTATTTCCCCCACCTGCATCCGATCACCTTGACCAGCCATGGCACGATTTCCAAATTCAAGATTTTTAAATAAAACAAAATTTTTGGGCCACCCGTAATTTTGAGCGCGCTATTCGCACTTTAGGTCCGAATCTCACCCCCAGACACCAATTTTTACGGACCGCGGATAAGGTGTTGATTTGCCGAGCGGATGGCGGCCGCGGCCCGAACTATTAACAATGACTAAGACCCGATTCCTTAAACGTGGGCCAAATCGTGCCACAGGTTTTCAATGGGGAAAAGACAAAGATGACACGGATGCGAAGAAGAGGAAGACGAAGGCAAAAGGTTGGAAATACTACTATTATTTATTTACTATTTACACAATTGAGAGATGCTTTACCCAGAGATGGAGAGTTTGGCTGGGAAATGGAATTATTGAAGGGGGGCTATTCTTAATTGATTCGGTGCAATGGAGTATTAATTAATGGAAGACAAAGCCTTAGCCTAATACACAGAATAAGGAAATAAACTACCAACAAGGAGGAAATCTATGATTGGCTAACGTGATTGTTTATGACCTAATTACGGGATGCACTTTGACCTTTATACACAACTGGAGGAAGGAGGGCGATATTTTTACAACACTTTACACAACAATAAAAAAACACAATTCTCATATCCACAACAATATGTATTTTACAGTGGCCATTTTGAAAATCCAAAATGGCCGCCATACAGGTATCTCTCCAAATGTAAACATTGATTTTTAGTTTCCTTATGCTATAACCTTTCCAAAAATGTATAGGTTTGCTAATCTACCATGATTTTGAACGAAATATAATTTATTGACATAGTGAACCTGACTATGATAAAGGAGGGATGTTTTTGTCTGCACGAGTTACTGTTATAGTTTGTCATACGAGCCCATGGTTGTTTGTCCGTGCTCCATCCTATTTAAATGCTGAGCATCAAGAAAGGAAGCAGCTGTACCAATGTACCATCTTTAAAGACTTCCAAGACCACCGACCTCCCAGACGCAGAACAGACCATGACACCACGTGTAGTTGCTAATTCAACACTGGTGGTCTTCGTTGGATGCACAAAGACAACTAGAACAATCCACATTCATATATTCACCAAAATTGAATGGAATCATCCTTGTCAGACACCCAACCTGTCCACCAAGTTTGGTGTAAATCCGTCCATAACTTTTTGAGATATCCTCCTACGTATCGTTTTTGGCCCTATCTCCCAATGGTGAAGAATCACTTTAAAATTCTAGTAACCGGATCCGAATCCGGATCTTCACCAAAATCAATCATTTCGTCCTTGTAACATACGCTACATCTCTGGCAAATTTCGTCCGAATCCATCCTCAACTTTTTGAGATATCGATTCGATTTTGGTGAAGATCTGAATATAGATTCGGATATGAGAATTATTTAATTATTTTAAGTGATTCTTCACCATTGAGTGATATGGCCAACCAGGCGGAGGTTTGCTCTCAACTGAGTGCCGTTCTAGTTATCATTATGTTATCATTAGTTATCACTAGTTATCATTCGTTTATTTAGTCAGTATAATGTACTTTGTACTTTGTAATGTAACATAGATTTAATTCATCGCCTGCCCCCTTGTGGACTATTGTCAGTATAACATCAGGTCCTGAGCATTTTTTGGATTGATCCAGTTTATCTTTGAAAACAAGGGTTTTTGAATTTTTGAGTATTTGCAGTTTTAACCATCACTGGTGATGCTTGTCCATTCTTTGCCAGGGCAATGTCACTTGAATCCAAGTTGTTCAAGTTTTTTGTGTGTAACAATTCCGATGGGTCGAGCACAAGCACACACAAACGAAAACACCACAAATAAAAACAAAAACATGGAATTGTTTTTATTGTGGATGAAAAGATTAAACGAACACAAGATAACTAACGGGGACAAAGATCATATGAGTTTATAAGATGAGTTGTCCCTTTTTACAGGGAGGAAGCAGTTCCTTTGGCAGGGTTATGCTGAGTGGTTTCCATTACCTTCCCAGCAGTAGTTAGGGCAGGGATTTTGGAATTTGTTCAGGATACCGGTGATGGCTTGCCTACTCTTCGCAATAAGGGCACTGTGGGATTTTTAACTTCCACCATCTAATCCTGGCAGAGTTGGCATCTAGTTCAATGGCCATATCCGAGGGACGGCACACACTGACACATCGTCATGCCTGTGTACAATGAAGAAATGGAAAGCATCTCAAAATGAAAAACCCATCCGCATCCGCTTTGTAGTTGAACTAAACTTGACGAAAACAATAGCGAATTTTTTTTTTTTTGTTTGCGAAATCGAAGATTGTTTAAGTATATTGGTTGGTCTTGTGCGTTATTCTGTCTGTCTGTTTGTTTGTTTGTCTGTATGTCAATGACCTATAGGTCACAATTTTAAACCGATACTTACGAAACTTCACCAAATGGTAGAGTTGATCATAAGGAAGAAAGAAGCCTATTGATTTTGAGGTTAAAAGCTGAAAAGGTGAACATAGGCTAAAGGTCAACAACTTTGGCAAATTCTAAAATCCTTAATTTTCATCTGATTGACTTGAAATCTGAAGAGGATTTGCATATCTAGTCACTAAATTCAAACAACAATTATTTTTGAGGCCAAATTTAACCGAAAGGTCAACATAGGTCAAAGGTGAGGTTTCTAAAATCCTCAATTTTCATCCGATTGACTTGAAATGTGAACAAGATTTGCATATCCGGGCACTGAATTCAACCACCAATTATTTTTGAGGTCAACATAGGCCAAAAGGTCATCATAGGCCAAAGGTCAACAACTTATTTTAGGGATTCCACAAGTATCGTGCTATGCACGACTTATTTCTTGTTTTTTTAAAAATTAATTTGTGTTCTCCATATTATAATAATGGTTTGTTGAAAATTTGCTGACAACAGTGCAAATGGTAAAAAAAGGAAAATGTCCTGGACAGACATACAGTGTTTATCTGTGTCGGTGGACAGGTAGACCAGTGGATGAGCTCAAGAGAACGTTGATTGCGGTATGCTAAGCAATGCATTTTGCGGTATGCTAAGCCATGGGAAGCAAGGGGAAGCCTTCCAGTCCTAATACCTATAATACAAATTTTTCATGTAAAAGGATGTAGGGATGATATGCTAAAAAGTAGTGTCGAGTTTCCGGGGATTAAGATCCTCCAAGGTAATGGGTAGCCAATCGAGCTTATCACTCCGAGGCGTTCAATCCAACTATGGCGTGTTAATACTCGCGGGGGATGATGCAGCGAAGGGTAGTGAAGCTCTTACCTGCACGGATTCCACTGGACGTCTTCGAACCACGCTGATCAACTCAAACCGACACGGAATTAAAATGGAACAATAAAAAGGTTTAATTAAAAAATAAATGTCAGGAAACAAAGGAAATGCACAGTATCCTAAAATTCATAATCGAGGGGCCCTCCATACAGACTCGAATACAACACAAGGGGAAAATAACTGGAAAATAATAAATGTGTTTGTGTGAAGCGTTTGCTCAGTACTCAGCTTTCAGCGGCCCCCTTACACCCTGTCGGTCCTCGAACGGGTCCCCGTGTCCGTGCGCGGGAAACAGGCTCCGGCGTGAAGTCCGGTACTTTGTGCAGTACCGTATATGAAGAAAATGCCGGGACACAGTTCTTTTGTTCCCCGGGCTCTTACGTCATCCGATGCCGTATGCGTGTGCTCCAATCAGCGAGTCCATCTCCTCGCTCTATGGCCATCCTGACCAATCGTTCATCAGACCATGGCCTCATGGCCACTTGCCGGCCTTTGTGGTGTAGCGGCTGATGGCGCCAGCGGTAATTGAATGTCTTGGTTCCGGGTACTATTATTTCGTGTTATTTTTAGGTGTGGAGTGCATGGCGGGTGTGCTGTGTGTCATAACGAACAAAGGAGAAATCACAGAGGCCATTTACATACAGGGGATTTACCTTTAACCCCTACCTAATTAACATAACCCCACCCCTCACCATGGGGATAAAGATACGACCATACACGACATCCGGCCTGACTTATGTAAATCAAGGTGGCTACACGACATACGGAGCACACTACCTATACAATCCGACCTGGCCCTAAGGTATTCCATTGCCTACCCCCTCACAAACGTAACAGTATGTAAATAAGGGGTGGATGGTCACAAGCAGGGCCAGATTTAGGGGCAGGTGACTCAGGTGACCACCTGGGGCAAGGGATCGGGGGGGGGCGGGGAGGGGAGTCAGGGCAAGCTTGGGGTGTGCCTGTTACCAAGCTATAACAAGGAAATTTGACTCAGGAGGGGGCCATTCAGCCCATCATGCCTGTGACACACAAACACCAGATTTAATAAATCTGTCAAGCTGATGACTTAATTTCATTTCAGGTTCAGATCTACCAATCAGCAGGGTGTTAAAAAAAAAATAGGGGCAATACTCCTGGGCGCTCACCTGGTAGGCTAAGGTATTTTAAACACTATCACGGCATTTTAAACCAATTTCAACGGTTGCTAGGAGACAGGGAAGCATGTAGAATCATACTAACGTAATCATATGACTTAAACAAACAAAACAATACCTGCTTTGGCGGCAACCCCTCCCCTCCCACCCCCTACCCAACCCCCTCCCCCCCGAAGAAACCTCAGACCCAGATTTTTCTAATGCCATGAACCAACTTTGGTACATCACGGATGACGAAGGTTGTGGCCAAGTTTCATTGAAATTGTGTGTGTAGTTTCAGAGGAAAAAGCAAAATTCCTATTTTGGGTTGGGGGGAGGGGGAGGGTCAAACCTGGACCCACTTTGACTGCTGGTAAACCCCCTCAGATCCCGATATTGTTCTGGATGATGGGACTAAGAGAGCCTGTGCTGTCGGATGGGAGGGTTTGAGCTTTGGCAGACCCGGTGGGAGGGGGGCCAGAGGTTTGGTGGACTAGGGGAGACATGTATATTACACGATATTGTGTACACACGTGACATATTACACATATTTTATATAGACACACACACACACACACCACACACACACACACACACACACACACACACAGTGAAGTACAAATTTAGAAAGGGAAAGGAAGGGGGAGGGATACAAATAGCCTTAAAGAAGGGGATGGGATTAGTATTTTTTGTCTTACATATTTATATTGCGCACACACACACACACACACACACACACACACACACACACACACACACACACACACACACACACACACACACACACACACACACACACACACACACACACACACACACACACACACACACACACACACACACACACATACACACACACACACACACACATGCACACGGACATGGAAACACACAGGGTGGGTGGTGAGAATATGTGGGGGAGGGCTGTGAGGTATTAGGAGGGAGTGGGTGGGATCTGGGTGAATCTGGAGGGGGATGGTGAGGGGAGGGGGGAAAGGCAGTGGGGGTAGAAACTGGAGTGGGGGTGATACCTGGTCACCCCGGTGAACCTGAGTTTGGGTGTGCGGTTTGGAATGGAACGGGGTTGTGATGGGAGTGGGGTGTTGGGGTGGGGGAAAGTCAAAGTGCAAAACCATTCTGGAGGAATGGTCACACTTGATGTCAATTGAGATTCCCGTGGGTCAGATGGTGTGGCCTGTGAATCAGAACACACACACACACACACACACACACACACACACACACACACACACACACACACACACACACACACACACACACACACACACACACACACACACACACACACCTGGGCAATGGGTAATACTAGTTGTCACAGCATGTATCTTCACATCAGTCAGCCAACCCTCAGGTATGGAGAGGCTACAGTGCAGAGGAGAGGGAAATTCTGCCATTATTACTTTCATGATAAATAGATGGTATGGTGTTTTAACGACAGGTTTTCAGGACCCTCCCCTTCCCCAACCCACCTCCCTATCCTGCCTCCTCCGACCCTTTGGTTACCACCCCCCCCCCCCCCCCCACCCACCTCCCTATCCTGCCTCCTCCGACCCTTTGGTTACCACCCCCCCCCCCCCCCACCCCTGCCAACCCCTCTCCACCACTCTCCCCTCTACCTTCCCCCCTTCCTCTCCCCTTACCTTTCCCCCTATCCTCCTCTCCATACCCATCCCCTATCCTCCCTCTCTCTTCTCCACTCACCCCCCTATCCTCTCTCTCCCCAAACCTTCCTCCCTCCTCCCTCTTTCTTCTCCACTCGCCCCCCTATCCACCCTCTCCCCTTACCTTCCCCCCTGCCTCTCCTTCCCCTCCTATCCTCCATCTCCCTGTTCCCGATCCACCCTCCCTTTCCTTCTCCTCGCCCCTCCCCGATATCTCCCCTCTCCTGTAGCGATCGACCCCACTCTTATTCCCAGGACAAAGCGACTCCACGCTACTCCCTCTTTCTTCTCCACTCAACCCCCTACGCGGGGTACTTTTGCTAATGCCAAATAAAGTTGACAGAATAAGATTGTAGAATCATGAAAGTAGCTCATTGTGTGTATATATATATATATATATATATATATATATATATATATATATATATATATATATATATATATATAAGACCTAAAAATTTATATTCTACGATTGTGATAATCAAAAAACCTAATATCGTAATCATGAGCCTGTGATAACCTCGTTTTCTGCTATTTTGTTAGATACCACCTATCTCCAACACATACACCGCCCCAAACATGCAAATTCCCAAAGTACACGTCTTTGTTTTTAAATATCAAAACAAATCAAACTTTCCTTTCTTTATTAAACTTTTCCCAATGAGTTTTCACATAGCTCCCAGTCGCAGTCAGGCTTTTCTTATTTATTTTTATTCTTGTTTTAATTTAGTTCCGTAAATGAAAGTCATTCTCTCGGGGAATTCGAAGGAACACACATCAATTGCTCACCTGGATGACGTATGTAGGAAGGAAGTAATGAATGAAACTTTTTTTTTTTTTACCCGCCTCGCCCAAGTGTGGCAACCACCTTGTACGAGAAGGAAAATCTCCACAATGAATCTTTTTATCGTCCTTTTCATTGGTTTACATCTTCATGGTAAGTTTTCATCACATCGCTGATACAAACCTTACCTGCTTACCTGCACACACCTTACCTGTTTTATACAAAGTGACAACAAAGTGAACGCTCACACTCACCAAGTAATGTACTCTTTAGTCTTACCAACGACTCGTTCGAAATAAGTACTTTAATTTGACGCTTTGTGCAGTACCGTATATGCTCACTCAAGGTGGTTCCGAATGTCGTGTTTACCTCCTGCAGTTAAAGTTATTGAGATGTTCGGCACACCTTCGACTTGGAGGTAATACATGTACACATCGAATAGCGAAGGAATATCGCATATGGTCAGGAATGTCCAGGGAATAAAACTAACAATGACCTTGATGAAGACCGCTCGGTGGTTGAAACGTCGGACTGAGACCTTAGGCAGTTAAGACCGAAAAATAGGGCGTATCGTTCACTTTTTCAGGAAAGCACAAAATTTGGCACAGATGTAGTATGGACCTATACAATTGTTTTCCTGAGGGGCGCCCAAAAATTCAGAACCCCTAGTGGCCGCCATATTGAATTTCAACATGACTGCCCTCTGTGACCTATTTCCCTCAATAACTTCTATACTATGAGCGATAACACCACAGTTCCATTGTCTTACCCCATGTTTTCATGGTCTCTGAATCCAATGGGATCAATTGCATAAAGATTGGCATCCATCATCTTTAATTTCAAGATGGCTGCCATGGTGTTTCCATTTTCCTTAAATCTCATAGTATTTCAGGTAAAATTTCAATTCCAAGTGATACACATTGTTTTATTGGTCTCTGATAACAATAGAATGGTATTAATTAATCAAAGTTACACACAGTTGCAGTTTTAACTTAAAATATTGTGGGCACTTGAAAGGTGGAGGCTCTCGCACAGACGCGTAGTACTACAAGCACTGTCCATCACAGTCACACAGTGATGTGCAGGGCAGATTTGCCCTGGAGCATTTACAGTTGCCTTTACAGGCCGACTTACAATGGTAGCTTGTAAGCTCTGAACATGCCTCCTGTATCAGTGGTATTGTGGTCCAAATTGGTGTCCAGGAAGTTCCTGTTTTCATCCAGCCCCAATCAGCTGGTGATGGAAGTTCTGGGTAGGGCACAAGTGCCTGACTCCATACGTGTCCAGCCTGAAAACATGCACGTTTTAGGTGTTGTTCGAAGGTGTCTGCTGTTGGGGGAATGTGATCAATTGTTCTTGCCTTCTTCGTGAACAAGTGTCGGCACATGTCATTCACTGTCTTTATCTCGGTAGTCCGGTCATAGAGGATGGCAACATATCTTTCTATGCTCTGTAGTTCCATAGTAATAGCGTCCACAGATGGCCTATAAGCGAGAGCATGAAAGGTCTGCGTGATGCTGGGGTATGCCTCCC
This sequence comes from Myxine glutinosa, assembly GCF_964187855.1. Lineage (NCBI taxonomy): Eukaryota > Metazoa > Chordata > Myxini > Myxiniformes > Myxinidae > Myxine > Myxine glutinosa. The sequence goes on along the minus strand of NC_136261.1, from coordinate 196,653,987 downwards.
AAGCCTGCCAGGCTGTCCTTTTCCCAATTTGGGCAAAAAATGACACTGTGTCACAGCCAGTGAAGGCATGAAATAATGGCAAAGACTCGGACTTCCTGCGGCCAAGGCCGGTGGCAATTTTATGGATGGCAAGGTAGCGGTAGCTTTTACCAGTGCCAATGGCAATCCAGAGTTCCTCCACACCGTGTGACTGGTAGGTAAAGTAGTGTGCTATTGCCAAGACCACAATATCAGAATCTACAGTTCGAATCGATACCCGTTTTCTCCCCTTTTTCACGGCATCCAGGACATGTAAAAGGACTCTTGTATCCGCTTCTTCTTGTGTACATGGGCTCAGGTTCTTGATGTCGGCATCTGGTTGCGATGTTAGCACGCTGTCACCAATAGTTGCATAGATCTCCTTTCCTTTCAAACCATCCACCACCATATGCGATAAGAATCTGAACAACTCCTCCTTGTTTTCATCATTCCACAAGAAACTTTTCCGGTTCCCTGGTATCTTCGTTGCAGGTAGAATGCGATGGCGTGATCCGGACCCCCTCTCGACGTGTGGCAGATTTTAGGCTGTCTGGATGATAGGTGTCCCATACAATGTCTACATGGCTGGTGTCTCGCAGTTGACCTTCAAAGTATGGGATGAAAATGTTCTGGCCATATTCATAGAAGTTTTTTGCTGAGTCCCCTGGCAGAAGGTGGACAACTGCCGCCCCATCAAAGACCTTTGCCTCCACCTGTGGACCCACATGGACAGCAGGGGAAACTTTCTCCAACGATTGTAAGAGGTCCGATTTAGCGCCCTGCCGCATTTTGCCATTGTTGGTGATCGCTGGAGGAAACGCCTGGTTCTCATGGCAGAAGAAGTTGTCCAAGTCTTCTTCTTGCCGCTGACTCACAATGTACAATCGTGAAAACAGATGGCAGTCATTCTTGAGTTCTGCTATCATTCCCTTCACCTTTGATTTACCAACTTGCTTTGGACTATTGAAAAGTGGAAGCTTATTCCGAGAGATTACATCATCTATAGCTTTCTCCTGCTTCTCCAGACGCTCTTCTATGAATGTTTGGTACTGTGTTTTACCAATCTTTTTAACGTGCATGACAGTCTCTCCAATGCTGGATGGCATTATTTCCTTCGATTCAAGTGATAGAAGATCATTGCTGTCATCTTCGAACGGGTTGCCCATCTCCTCAATGGTTGAAACAAGGGAGTGCACATCTTTGGCAAATGCTTGTTGTATACTACCAGTTTGTTCATGGTGTAGGTCCCTTTGCTCCTTCGGCTTCAAGTACAACTCTTCAAACTCTTCGATCATTTGAGCTACCTCAGGGCCCGCTGTCATCCACCTCCTCAGTGCAGCAGGGTTTTCAGTCAGGCCGACCGCTCCACCGTCTCCTTTCACGAGTACATTCAATTGTTCGTGAGCCTGATCGAGGCCTATTGATGAGAATTTCCGTCCAGTCTTGTTGGCAGTGAATGAGCCCTGGCAGAAGTTCTGGTAGACATGTGGACTAGTTTCTCGGAGCGCCACCATATCTCGCACATGAACAGGCAACCATCTGGCATAGTTAGTGTGATCCATGGAAAAAAAACTAGGATACTAGTTGTGCTGTGGACTCCACATAGAGCTTGAAGTTTGAAGAGCTAAGAGAGAACTTGGAATGCTGGCATCTGCGAAAGTCCCATCAAAACAATAATTCCCTTGAAAGATTTGTCTTCTCACTATCTGTGCTGCCCTGGCCAAGTTAATAGCTGCAGCATCGAAGTCGCTTTCGCAAGCTCTCTTCAGAGCATCCCCAACATCAGTGTCAAAAGCTAGCATCACATCATTACCGTTTTTACTGGCTGACAGGGATGGACAGTATGACAGTAAGCTGTCTTTCAAACGTGTGGAATTCACATTCACATCCTCTCCAACACCAAGGTCTATCAGTCGGTCTTTGTCGATGTTCACTAAATCTGATAACCTAAAGACAGTGGCAAGACCCTGCTCACACTTCCGTGCCTCTTCAATGTAAGACAATAATTCAGCAAAGGCAATGCTACGACACCGTTGATCCTCTTCCCTGTCTGCTTTGTTCGATTGATGACCTAAGAACACTTTAGAGGCACGGTTGTAAAGTGCACTTAGACACCGCTTATGATACCTCGCCTCAATAGCCACCATATCTTCTCCAGCAAGTTTTCTTAGCAAGTGAGTGTCTTTCAGCATTACCACATAGTGTCGGACATTTTCGTCTAAACCAAATGTAGAAGCCCTATGGAGTCCAGCATCTCCACCCAGTCCATCACAAAAGAAACAAGTTGGTTCTGATTGCTCACTAATGTGCGACAGATTGATGAGACGATGTGTTTTCACTGGACTACCTCCCTGCTGTGTTTCTGATCCATCTAATGTCTGCTTCTTGGCAGAGGCATACCTATCAATTTTGGAGACAGAAAGTTTACTTCTGCAGGACTTATGCCATGATGCAGTGTTCGATATCAATGTCATTTTAATGCCATTGCCGTCATCAATGCGATCGAGGTCGATCTTGAATGGATCGTAGCCCTTTTCCTGTGCTAACTTCAGCTGACCATCCAACAACTTGTAGCTCACATCAGCATCCAAGCGTGTGCCCCTCTTTGGCTGTTGAAGCGATTCTGATGTCGTCTCTTGACAAAGGACACATAGACTCCAGTCAGTTGATGGGATGTCTGGTGGATCATCATGGCTCCCATTAGGGCGAGGTTGAACCAGGGTGAACTTCTTGGACATTTTCTCAATCTGAAAGAAAGAAATAGGGCTTGAAAATAAATAAATAATTCATACATAAAATAAAAGTGACATAATGGACATGTATTACACAGATAAAGGATTATTATTATTATTGATTAGATTGTGATTCGATAAACTAATTAAATAATGGCAATCGAACGCTGTGGCAGACACGTCTTACATGGCATACTATAGTATCGAAACATTACATTTGGTGCTACATGTAGTATGGACCTATACAATAATTGTTTTCCTGAGGGGAGTTCCAGTGTCTTACCCCATGTAACTTTGATTAATTAATACCATTCCATTGTTATCAGAGACCAATAAAACAATGTGCATCACTTGGAATTGAAATTTTACCTAAAATACTGTTCCGGACCGCGGTTTAAGATGTTATATTTGCCGAGCGGAGGCTCCGCGACCGAACAGTTATTCCCCGACTAACACCCGATTCACCCAGACGTTGGCCAAATCGCGCTATGCTAAATCAATGATAGAAAGGACACGACGACTGGGATAGATGAAAGGACGCAAGGGGTACAGTTCTCAAGACCTCCGGAGGAGGGTATAATTACAGTGGTGGAGAAAAGGGGGTAGATTACAAGGCAGAGTGAGGTAAAGACACAGAAGAGATGGGCACTTTAATACAATCTTATCTAGTCCCGGACAGACCACGGACAAGGTAGACTCACACGGGGATTTGATGGCGGGAATGGGCAGGTCGGTCGATGGCACAAGGTGCACCTTGGCTCGGGGACAGGATAAAGCACGGTTCAAAAGATGCAGCGAGGTCTCACAGCGCTCGGAGGTGGTCTTGCTTGCTCCAAGCTCAGCGCGCATCTGACGTCACCTCCCTCTCACTGCGCATGCTCAGCGGGGAGTGACACGCCCTCGGCTGGTTGGTTCTGCCCCACTGGGGCCGGTCCGCCGCTTCCATTGGGTGCGGGGGTTACCGGGCTCCGCCCTTGACGAGGAGCCGACAGGGAGCCCCTGTTTGGTAACCCCGTCGAGCACATGTCCGATGGCGGCTCGTTGGGAAGGCCTGGTGCCCTCCCACCACTTCTACCAAGCCGGAGTGAGGACGTGCACTCCCTGCGCTCGTTGTTGTTGTTGTTGTTGTTGAACTGTGAGGAAGAGCTGTGGGGAGGTATTGGGAGGTCCTAAACTTCCTAACGGTGCCATACAATCACATTCTGGTGCAACGAAGGGTCAGAATTAATGGAAACGAATCCTTAACTGACATAGACTAAGAATAACTAGCAAGATGTCCTATAGTTGTCTTACATGAGATGCGGTGAACCTGGGTGCGACATTTAATGGGGGAAATAGGGGGAGGTCGGGTCTACAGAGTGTTGTTTACAGAAAATGGGACTAGGGAATGGGGGATTGGGGAGAGTTGGGAAGTATTGAGGAAATAGGGGAATATTTACAAGCGGATATGGATGGATGCAAATCCCATATCCGCAACAATACTATGAGATTCAAGGAAAATGGAAACACCATGGCGGCCATCTTGAAATTAAAGATGATGGATGCCAATCTTTATGCAATTGATCCCATTGGATTCAGAGACCATGAAAACATGGGGTAAGACAATGGAACTGTGGTGTTATCGCTCATAGTATAGAAGTTATTGAGGGAAATAGGTCACAGAGGGCGGTCATGTTGAAATTCAATATGGCGGCCACCAGGGGTTCTGAATTTTTGGGCACCCCTCAGGAAAACAATTGTATAGGTCCATACTATATCTGTGCCAAATTTGGTGCTTTCCTGAAAAAATGAACGATGCTTCCTCTTAACTGACTAACTAACAGGACCATCTACGAATGAGTGGTTCTTTATGCTTGTTTTGTGATGTTTTGATTAAGTGGAATGATGTCACTAATTGTTACTCATTTAAATCGCTTTGTAATTAAAAACATCGTAAACATAAATGATGCTGGTTAACTCTGCTCTTCCTAACATAAATCAATCTTGGCACCCTATTATCCAAGGGAAGATAAGAGAAAAAGTGAAAAAATAAAAATAACGCATACACGTGTGTGTGTGTGTGTGTGTATATATGTATATATATATATATAAGCAGAGCGGGGGAGAAGGGCCTTGGTAAGAGAGGTGACCAAGAACCTGATGGTCACTCTGGCTGAGCTCCAGAGATCCTGTGTGGAGATGGGAGAAACTTCCAGAAGAACAACCATCACTGCAACACCCCACCAATCTGGGCTTTATGGCAGAGTGGCCAGACGGAAGCCAAACAGTTCAATCTTGGATTCATCAGAACACAGAATCTTGTTTCTCACAGTCTGAGAGTCCTTTACGTGCTTTTTTTTGCAAACTCCAAGCGGGCTTTCATGTGTTTCACTGAGGAGAAGCTTCCGTCTGGCCACTCTGCCATAAAGCCCAGATCGGTAGAGTGTTGCAGTGATGGTTGTTCTGACCATCGGGTTCTTGGTCACCTCTCTTACCAAGGCCCTTCTCCCCCGATTGCTCAGTTTGGCCGAGTGGTCAGCTCTAAGAAGAGTCCTGGTTGTTCCAAACTTCTTCCATTTAAGAATTATGGAGGCCATTGTGCTCTTGGGAACCTTCAATACAGCAGAAATTTTTTGTAGGCTTCCCCAGATCTGTGCCTCGACACAATCCTGTCTCTGAGCTCTGCAGGCAGTTCCTTCGACCTCATGGTTTAGTTTTTGCTCTGATATGCATTGTCAGCTGTGAGACCTTATATAGACAGGTGTGTGCATTTCCAAATCATGTCCATTCAATTGAATTTACCACAGGTGGACTCCAATCAAGGTGTAGAAACATCTCAAAGATGATCAAGAGAAATGGGAGGCACCTGAGCTAAATTTCAAGTGTCATAGCAAATGGTCTGAATACTTATGTAAATGTGATATTTCAGTTTTTTCTTTTTAATAAATTTGCAAAACTTACTAAAATCCTGTTTTCTCTTTGTCATTATGGGGTATTGAGTGTAGATTGATGAGGGAAAAAATGAATTTAAACGATTTCAGCATGAGGCTTGAACATAACAAAATGTGAAAAAAGTGAAGGGGTCTGAATACTTTCTGAATGCACTGTATGTTGAGGAATCTTTCAGGGAGACAGCCTTTCACCCCTCCTGTTTTGCCTGGCCCTGGGTCCACTCATTGATGAGCAAAGACATGGATATACCCTGACATCAAATAAAACAATACCCAAAGAGACAAAAAGGTGACACATCTACTCCACATGGATGATTTAATAGGACGAAACGACGAAAAATTGGCAGAACAACTCAAATTGGTAAAATAGTACTCCTACGACATTCATATGGAATTTGGCCTGGATTCATGCTGAATGAATATATATATATATATTCGTTATATACAGCACGTTATTTATTTGTTACTTATTTATTGTTATTTATTATTATTTGTTTATATATTGTTGTTATTTATTTATTTATTTATTATTATTTGTTTATATTATATTATTTATACTTATTTATTGTTATATATTGTTATTTATTTGTTACATTACAGAATTATTATTTGGCACGTTATATACGTTACAACGAATATGTATATTGCAAGTGTGTCAAGGGCACATTGATACAAGGTAGACCAATAAAAATGTACAAAATAACAGTTGAGAACGTCACAAACTTCCCTTATTGAAACGTAGGTGGATATTTTGAGACCTGGGACGACTCTGTTCCACCTTTGGACACAGGCATATGGAGAAAACGACCAATAACACACCTGCGTACACAGACACACACACACACACACACACGAGTGAGTACACACCTTTGTTTTCAGTTAATATGGCATTGCTGATGTACTCGTGATGAAGTTGGATTATCGTGGAGGTTACGGCATGATCAGCATTGTCAGTTGTCTGAAAGTGAAGTGTGTGGGATCCGATCCTTCAGAGTTTTGTCCAACCCTCGTCCTTGACAGAGCTTAGAAAATATCATCGAACTATTCGATGATTATGATTATGATTATGATGATGATTATGATGATTATGATTATGATGATGATGAGTTGTCGCGTTCGACAAATCTCTTTCCTTCGTTGGTGTGCTCACGAAGCATTGTGTGTTGTACGATGGCGTATAGTCCAATGCGGGACCCACAGCATCTACCATAAACATCGCAGGTATCGACTGGTCCTTGTGGACATGAACGTTGGCAGGTTTTCCTTTCTTGCCTCCGCTGTCTCTCGATAGAAAGTCTCCCACATTCAAAGTGGTCCAGGCCTTTGTGGCAAATGTTATGCCAAGCTGACCTGTTTGTGGCCTGATGTTCCCAGGTGACAACTGGAATGGCACAAGCCTTGAGTGTAGACTTAAGGAGTCCATGTAGGGCTTTCTTTGTCCACCACATAACCGTTTACCAAATTTAAGTTGCCCATAGCACTCTTGGGATTATATGGGCTTCCATATAATCACAAATTAAGGAGTTGTTGTGTGTTGTGTGGTGTCCTGACCAGTTGTGTGGTGTCCTGACCAGCTAAGCTGGTTTTGCATCAGGAAATACTCAATTCCTTAGATACGACAGCGGTTTAGGTTTAAGGTGTTAGGTATTGTCTCGCCAGGTGATGCCAATAATCTTTACGAAGGCATCGCATATATTAATTGATCAAGGCATTTGCTATGGCGACGATAGGGTGTCCAAGATTCGCATCCATACAGGAGTGTCGATAAGCCAATGGTGCGATAGACACTGATCTTGGTGTCCAGGCGAATATCACGTTCATGTCAGTGGCAATGTGTCGATGTTCCAAAGGACACACGTGCCTTACCGAGTCTTGATGTTACTTCGTCGTCAATCATTGCATTTCCCGACAGGACACCTCAATGGTAGCAGAACTTATCTACAACTGTGAGTGGCGTGTCATCGATAGTAATAGATGGAATACCATAAGCACCTTCTGGCATTGGCCGAAGCATAGCCTCGGTTTTCTTGAGGCTAATTGTAAGGCCATAGCCATGAGCAGATTGCACAAAGAAGTTAATAATAAATTGCATATCTTCGAGATTATGGCTGAAGAGTGTGCTGGCATCTGCTAAAAATAGATCACGGAGCAACATTTCCGTGATTCTGGACTTGCCTTCAGATGCTGCAAATTGAAGACAACCGTCGGTGCAATCTTCAAAGGCACAATGAAGCATAGAGGACAACAGAATGCTAAATAATAGGGGAGCTAAGACACAGCCTTGCTTTGTGCCGTTGGTAACAGGAAATGATTCAGAAGTGCATCCATTGTCCCTCACAAGAGCAACTATGCCGTTGTAGAAGGATCTGATGATGTTGATCAACTTGGTGGGACAGTTGACTTTGTACAGTAAGGCCTTCTCTACTGATCTTCCACAGGTCCACAGGCCTTCTCTACTGACCAGATGAAACGCTTTCATAAGGTCAATGAAAACCATATATAGATCGCAATGTTGTTCTCTGCTCTTTTCCTGAAGTTGACAAACAAAGAACATCACATCGGTCGTGCCATGTCCAGCACGAAAGCCACATTGGCTTTCCGAGGTGATGCTGTTGACAATTGTTGAAGACATGCGATTACGAATGATGTGGGCAAGTATTTTCCCCAGCAATAGATAGACACATGACCTATCACCTTTTTATTTGTACAGGGGGAACAATTGTGGCATCTTTGAAGACCGGGGGTACTGACTCCTCACTCCAGATGGTATTGTAGAGTTGGGTCAGTTGGGTGAGGAGGTTGGCACCACCAAACTTGAAAACCTCAGAGGTCACCAGCAGCCTTTCCAGATGAAATCTCTTCTCTGGTGGTCTCTATTTTAGTCAGAGGGAGGGCAAGGTCTTCTAATTATAGGCCGCTGGGGAAGAAGGTCAATGGCCGCATCTGAGATGGAGGGGCAATTGAGGACACTCTTGGAGTGTTCAGCGTAGTGCTCCAGGATATTGTTTGAATCTGTGATAAGGTGTGGTCATCTGAGTTATGGAGTGCGGCAATACCACGAGAAGATGGTCCATAGACTGCCTTTAGACCAGCATAGAAGTGCTTGAAATTCCTTGTATCGGCTGCTTCCTAAATTTCTTCCAATCTTTCTGCCCACCGGCTGTCGTTCATGGAACGTAGTCTTGACTGTGCGAGTCTCCCAAGTTGCAGGTCAGAGGAATGTTTGTTGGCTGAGCCTCTGTCATCAATCCAGCAAAGATGAGCTGCACACATGTAAACTGTTGATCTGGGAGGCGTTCTCTTAGAACCAGTCGTTGAGTATGCCTAACGAAACAGAGTCAGAAGCTGCCGTGAAGGTGATGTCTTGTAAAATGGCCCATCCCACTTCAGCATTGGCAGTAGGTAGATTAAACTGTTCCAAGGTGCCATTGGGATGATGCTTGACCTCATTTGCTATTCAATAAACCCTTACAAGAAACTTCAACGTAGGAGGATGCCATTTGGCCCATCAAGCTGCGCAATGTTTGCCAACCTACGGTTGCTTATCTGTGCTCTTTCATTTTAAATACTGAGCGTCAATCAATGAAACGGCATGTACCATTTTTGAAGTCTTTGGTATAACTTTGGGAACCGTGAACCTCCCAGACTCGGGATGGATCCCCCACCATTGCCCCATATAGTCTGGTTAATCTCATCTCTATGGCAAATAGGGTTTGGCTTGATTCCTTTTCTTCTTCAACTTGTTTCTTTTTTCCTTGAAAAGTAGCACGAGTGTCTCGTTTATTGGTCACATGAAGGATGATGCGTAAGTGAAAGAGGAAGTTGGGTGTGTTTGTTTAGGCCTTTCATTACTGTTCTAGCTCTATCCATTGAAAACTATTCATATTTCCAATCCTATTTACCAATGCAAGCCAAACTTTAGTTGTTATGTCGAATTATTGTTTGTCATTTTGATTTTCAGGTTTTAGTTGGTTTTTTTTGCTTCATTGTCATCGTCTTTTTATTGCTATTAGTGCAAACTGTACATTGAGAAGATAATGGTGAGAATGCGATTCGAACTTGTACTTGGTTGGACCTCAATCCCATAAATAAATAAAAATGTCAAAAATGTTAAACCGCAGTGTGTGGAGTGGCCAAACGAGTTTATCCGCTATCATTCCTTTATTCAAATATTTAATGTATTTCATAGTTTAGCTTTGTCTCTCATCTGATCTTTCTTATTGCATGTGGGATGAATCCGAATGTGTTGGGCATTCATCAGGAAAGCCTTTAAATGTAGACCTTACATTCTCATAGTTTAATTCCTCTGTTGTTTGGATTTTCGTTCTTTAAATGAAATCTTGGATTTTGATTATTTTCACTGCTTTGAGATGCAGCACAAACAGGCAGGTTTACTTGAATGATCTTTCAGTTATCCCCACGCTTTAAAAAATAAAAAAGCAATGGGGGGAAATTGTAATCGGCTCATTTGTCCGGCATCACTCTACATCCTAAATGGTTGTGCAGAAATATTAACTTGGTAGATATGATCACCACACGGCACAAACGTGCAAGAGCAGTATCATTTTGATTCTGCCTACTTGGGAGGGGTCAAAAGGTCAAATACCAAAAATGCAATTACGGGCACATTTATAAACATTGTTTGACATTAAACTTTGTGGAAGAAATCAACATTTAAAATACTAGGGCATGCCCGTACTATATATATATCTAAAATTATATCCCCCCCCCCTCTATTTACATGAAATGGTTTGGTCCGGTGGCAATCCCCCCCCCCTCTATTTACATGAAATGGTTTGGTCCATTCGCAAAGCCAAAGCGAACGGCTTGCGAGTACGGTGACAATCCCCCCCCCCCTCTATTTACATGAAATGGTTTGGTCCAAAGCGAACGGCTTGCGAGTACGGTGACAATCCCCCCCCTCTATTTACATGAAATGGTTTGGTCCAAAGCGAACGGCTTGCGGAGTTTGGTAAAGAAATCGCCATAGCTCGGTAACTACTTGTCCGATTAATATGAAACCTTGAAAAGGCACATCCTCGGGTCCCCAGCAATATACCTGGCAAGTTTAAAGTATATCGGACCCGTGGTTGTCGAGAAACAGCGGTCACAGACAAACATACAAACATACAAACATACACACAGAGATTACTGGAATTATAGATAGATTTAACGCATTAAATTCTTAACGATTTTTGGGGGGATTTGACCCCCAGTTCATGCCCTAAGAGGTGGGGACGTAGGGTCAAATGAGTCAGAACAAAAAAAAAATTTAACTCAAAATTTGATGTTGGGTGATTCCTGTTGGAGCTCTCTTCAATCTTTCAACTTTTCTTTCGGTGGGAAGCGTGGGGAATTGGGAAGTCGTGACATCAACTTCATTCTAGTTTATTTTATTTTTATTCCTTGATTAAGTTTTATGATGGAGGGTTTGCTTTTCAATAAGGTTTAACCATTGAATTGAAACGTATTTTGTACCATTTTAATTTGTAATTGCCATCACCGAAGGTGGACGGAGGTTATGTTTTCACCCTCTTTGTTTGTCTGGTTGTCTGGTTGGGGGCAGTATATCTCAAAAGGTTAAGGACAGATTTGGACAAAACTTGGTGGACTGATGGGTTGGGTGTGTGACAAGAATAGATTTTGGTGAAGATTGGGATCAAGATCTGGATACTAGAATTTTAAGTGATTCTTCACCGTTCAGAGGTGTATCAGCCAAAAACGATATATATATATATATATAGCATGATTTTTCAAAAGGTTGTGGACGGATTATGACAAAACTTGGTGGATGAGTTGGTTAGGTGACTAGAATAACCCATTTACACTTAGGCCGGATCTGGTTCCAGACCTGAACCAGTCAGTGGGATAGAAAACTTAAACTGTTCAGCCTGGCAGAGGTATGCACTCTACCGAGTGCTGTTCTCTTGTTTCTGTAATGCTGAAAAGGCTCATTGCTGACTTTTTTAATTTTCTGTGAAATAGGGTTATATTTTCCACCTGTCAAACAGTTTGAAGGTAGAGATAAATCCTGTTTATCTGTAGCCTGTCGAGACCTATAGAGATATATCTGAAATAAATTGGAAAATTATTTTCAAAGACTTTGTTGTTGCCTCGACTTTTGGAACGGGGAACTCCTCTAATTTTGGAACCGTATTAGTCGCTGCAGTGTGATTCTTCAAAGTGTGTGCTTTCCTTTGGTTGGATATTAAACTGGGCATCCCATTTGCTAGTGTCAGTTGGTGATGTTAAATATCACATGGTATCCTTCGGCGAGCCACCGCTGGCACTCTGAACAAGTTCCAAATTCCTGCCCTAGCAACTACTGGGAAGGCCACGGCAAACCACCTGGCAAGACCCTTTGCAAGAAACTACTTTGGCAGCACTGACGAGTATGGTACATCAGAATTAGTCGCTGTCCAAAATGGTGTTGATTAAGCCATCACCATATTGCACTTCTTACCAGAGAATTAAGGTGCAGATTTAATGGCCTAATCATATAAAGGTACTTTGCTGGTTTGTAGGTGGTTCTGGGGGAGGGTGTGGGTTGTTGTGGTGAAATCTCCCTGTTAAACAGGTTAAATACATCATTACTATTGTGGATTAGTATTACCACCAACCAAAGCCACTGCCCAAAAGCTCTTGCTCACAAACAAAATACTTAACACAAACATGCACAACACCACCAAACGCTGGCTGGCCAACTACCTTTCATGCAGACAGTCATTTGTAAATTTTATCCGCAGGTCATGACACACATGATTCTTTTCAAATGGAGTACCTCAAGACTCGGTCCTCTCCCCCACACTCTTTAATCTGTTCATGCACGACATTCCACAACTACCCGAGAACGTACAAATAGCCTCGTATGTGGACGATATAACCAACACTGCCACAGCACAACTTCAACCCTTCCTCAGCACCCTACAGACCTGGCTCACCATCCACAGACTAAAAGTAGCCCATCACAAACTTTAAAAAAGCATGCACACCCAGGACGAACACACTTTGGGCACTCACAGGCACAGACTTCGGACACCACAAAAAAACAACATCACAAACATACAAACGGTACATTAGATCAATCATGAACTATTCCAACTCATCTTGGGCCTCCAGCCTATCAAACACACATTTCAACACCCTGCAGGCCATACAAAACAAAGCCCTTCACGTCATCACAGGTTGCAAATTAATAACACCCATCGAGCACCTACACACAGAAGTAAAAATGATAAAAATCAAAGACCACCTAGACACGAGAGGTTGACATTTCCTTGCAATGGCAAATGCCAACCCAATCACCCATGCCACTGCATGTACAACCACCCACAGGCCCCGACACATTAAAACTACACCATAAAGACACGACAGTGACATCCTTCATAACATCTCCCCACCGAACAACGGAAACTACAAAACACATCCACACCCACATTACCATAAATGCAATAAACAACCTGGGGCCCAAACGCTATCTTGGGCACAAAACCCCCACCCATCGATGACATATAGAAATTACTCCCCAGGTTTGATCGTGTTCACCTTTCACACCTTCGCTGTGGACACCAGCCACAACTTTTACATGACAAACATCGACTCGATGACACCACCGGCGACACCTGCAACCACTGCCAAGCCACTCCACACACAATAAAACATATGGAAGACTGCGCAATCCTGGCTTCATGTAGGCAAGAGCACAACATCTTGGATGTAAGGGATCTTTGGGTCGCTCCTGTAAGATCGATCGGTTATCTCCGTGCCGCTGGTTTGTTCAACCAGAAATGACTGTGGTCAGCACAACAACAACAACAACAAAAACAACAACAACCACTACCCCTCTTCCCTATATCATATTGATTTTCCCATAGAACTGCCTTTGGGATTCAGATCCAAGTTCAACAGACAACAAACAAGTTCAACAGTCTCTGCTCACCTTCACTCCTTCATTCCTCTTTTCTCCTGCCTCTGGAACAAACTCCCTCACTCTTCAATCCCACTCCTCCCTCCAGGTCTTTAAAACAGCTGTTCACCACCATGAACAGCTGTTCTACATTTAAAAAAAATATCTCTTGTCTTCCCCCATCCTAAACCTTGATCTTTTCTACCCCTGCTAATTTCATCCCAGATCCACTTTTTTGGGGGGAAATTCCGACTTCTTTCCTGGAAGTCCTTGCAGTGTCCTTGTCCTCTCCTCTCCCTGCTCTCAAATGTTCTGATTGTGTGCTTCCCCTTCTCTCCCCATCTTGTCTACCGCTCCCCTTATTATATGTTTTGTGTGTCTGTTTGATTTTTTGTGTGATAAAAGTTAGCTCTTTCACGAGCCTCGATCCTGTATACAAAAAAAAAAAGAAGTGATTTCAAAGCATATGCACATTTCATGCTGTGAGTTATTACCATCATTATTTTTGTTCGTTTTATATTCTCATGGATGTTGTGATGTAAGTTGTTGTACCAGCTATCCTTTTCTTTGTTCTATTTTGTTTTATTATCCTGGTGCTTTGCTTGACATTTTACAGAATTGTATGTTATTTTTGTGCAACAGGCAAGGTGGTGGGGTCGATGAAAGTGACGACCAGCACTGCAACGTTGGAAAGACCTGAGGGACACGCAGTCCAAATGAATTGTGCATATGAAACAGATTCTGAAAACATGCAAGCGCTGGACATCGAATGGTTGCTCGTCGATGCACCGAAGCCGGTAATACTGGCATTCTTAAAGAGACCACTTCATTATTGTTATCTTAAGGTTTATTGGTTTTGTTCGTATTGAGAGAAACTCAAAGATATTGAGATTTCAAAAACTTCCAGGCATGTAATTGCTATGTTAAGGATGTGCTAGATTGAGATGATTTGTAGTCTCGCACGAGACATGATTTGTAGTCAAGTTCCCCACCTCTCACCCTCGTGATCCCCTTCACTTCCCTCCCTTAATCTACCCAGTATTTGTCCAAATGTGATTGTTGAAATAATTGTCCCAAATTTAAGTGAAGTTATGACCCTTTGTTTACAATATTATTTCGATGCATCCTCCATGCATTAGTATCCATGGTCCCACTGAGCATGCTCTGTGATGCATATCTTGCTGTTCCACAAAATAAGAAGATGTTTGTTTACATGTGAGATACAGGACTGTGCAGAAGTCTTAGGCCACAAATTCCATGCATTCTGCAGGTTCCCATAATTCGTTTTTTATTTTGGTCGTTTTCTAAATGTACGTGCTCAATATTTTCATTCGTTCTGTCAACTTTCATTTACTTGCATATCTTGGCATTGTTTCTGGATTGTTTTTTTTCCTAGCATTTTGAAATGCTAAATAACCGCATCAAGTTCTTGTAGGAAATCCTAAATTGGAGTCTGAACATAAACTCTCTGAAATATACAACTAAAATTCCACATAATGTACCTCCCACAGGTTGTGATGTTGACTGACGGACAGGTATTTACACCATTAGAAGGCCAGAATAGTCGTTATAACTTCACCGGAAACTATCTGAGTGGGGATGCATCGATCATGATAAGCTCTACTAAAACGTCTGACAGTGGCAAATACATCTGCAAGGTGAAGAAGCATGGAGATATCAGCAGTGTGGACGTGAAGCTGACTGTACTTGGTAAGATTCCTCCATCAATGTTACTTCCTTATTGACAAACCAATTTGTGGTACAAATTATATTATCACTAAATCCAACATTAGTTCATTTTTTTGGTTTGTCTCTTTGTTTCTTGATAATCGGGTAAGTTTAAAAACAATAGTGAGGGTGGATTGGTTGGAGTGAATGACTAAGAATAAGAAGAACCACCTTTGGAGGCCATTTTCCCCGCAGAGCAGGGATTGGCCTTTTTTGGGCACCGTGGTCCCCTTTTTTGAGGCTGAAGAGGCTACGCTCCAACGCGAGTCGAAAGAATTGACGCGACCAAAGACGGAATTCGTCCGAGTTGCTTTATTGAAACCAAACAGCTCAGGTATTCTGACAAGCCCGTTTTTCGGGCAACAATATATATACACATTTATGTCGGGAAGTTTGCCCGGCAAAAGCTATACCGGGCATGCCCGGGTATCAAGGGCGAGCCTTGGAAAGGCGAGTCTGGACCTGCCCGGGCGTGTTTGGCTGCGGCCTGGCAAGTCGAGGCTGGGCGTGCCCGGGCGCTCTGGGCGAGCACTGGAAAGGCGATAGCGGGCATGCCCGGGCGCTCTGGGCGAGCCCTGGAAAGGCGATAGCGGGCATGCCCGGACGCTTTGGGCGAGCCCTGGAAAGGCGAGAGCGGGCATGCCCGGGCGCTCTGGGCGAGCCCTGGAAAGGCGATAGCGGGCATGCCCGGACGCTTTGGGCGAGCCCTGGAAAGGCGAGAGCGGGCATGCCCGGACGCTCTGGGCGAGCCCTGGAAAGGCGATAGCGGGCATGCCCGGACGCTCTGGGCGAGCCCTGGAAAGGCGAGACCGGGCATGCCCGGGAAAGACGAGACCGGGCGTGCCCGGGAACAGTGAGTCCGGGCATGCCCGGGAGAGGCGCGTCTGGCCGTGTTCTGGCCGGTGCAAGGCGATTATGTACATCCAGCGGTAACCGCTACAAGGCAATGTTTTATGGCCGGATGCTCTTCCTGCCGCCAACCCTGTTAGTCGCCTCTTGCGACACACAGGGAATTAGCAGTGAACTGGTACTCATTTGCCGACCTCGGAAGGATGACAGGCTGAGTGGAGTGAATGACTATTAATAATAAAATTGCCTCATTCAAACATTTGAGAAAATTATTTTGCTTGGTCCATGAATCATGATCCTTTCACTGAAACGATGTATTCCTCATTTTTGTACTACAGATAAGTACAAAACAGCCGTGGTAGATGGATCACTTATCAGACATTTGCAAATTTGAGATGCAATTCTTCCGTATCAAAAATGATACCACTCATTTCTTTGCAATTGAGCCTTGGTCTCAACAGAAATATGAAAATATATGGCGACAGTTTTTCTTTCTCACACTAAGTATGAAGCAAATTGGTAAAATACCAGAGAAAGATTTGTGGTTTGGTGGTGGACAAGTTGGGTGTGATAAATTCGATTTTTGTTCAGGTCTGGCTGCAGAACCAGCCTATCAGTGGGATACAAAATGTAAACTGTTCAGCCTGGCAGAGGTGTGCTCGCTCACCCATGAACCATCTGGCATGGGTTTGAATCTTGACACGGTGGTGTTTCGCATGCATGATGCGGCATCAAATGTGTGCGCCATCCATCAAAAGGATGTTGAACCTGAGGAGACGTCTGCCAGCACTAGTTATTGGTGGGCATCAAGATTCTTGATGGAGAGGAATGGAAGCCGAGGATCAATGTTATCTGAATTCAGCCCAAGAGCCAACTTAAGGAGAAAAGGAAAGATCCAACAGAATCTTATGTGTAGCGCAGTTGAATTATTGCTATCACCCTGAACAAATTCCAAATTCCTCCTTTAACTTGTAGGAGGCACACCATCACTGGCACAGCCGCGTTCCTAGCAATGATGCAAACCAGCAGCCATGCATGCACTGCACACGAATGAGTGAACGACCAGAAAATCTGAAGATTCGTCTGAGAAACTGCGGTATTCGTGGAATGACAGGATAGTACAGATCAGCAGCTTGTCGAGCTGGGAAGCAAATTCATGCAAGTAGGTGGATGCAAGTAGGTCAGTTCATCCCTTAATAATTTTTATCACAGTGTACTGAAACAGAGATCTCAAAACAAAAATATGGAACAAAGTGATATACGGTGAGAAAACAAAGGAAACGTTAGATCGTCTTACAGGTGATTCTTGAGAATATTACTTGGGTAATTTGTTTTTCCATTTTTTCCCCTGACAAATAATCAAAAAGCACATATTAATTGTAAAATACTCAAAATAAGGTGGAGAGACATATGATGGAACCAGGATGAGTCAGATTGAAGGATTGATGATCTGGTACAACATTGGAAAACAAGTGGAGTGAAGTTATCAATGGACTGGGACGCAATGGTATGTTAGAGACTGTGGCACTGACAGAGAAAACAAGAGGTTACAGGTCTGTGAGGACATCTGGGTCAGGTGGATTGCAGAAGTGAAGAGGGTGAATGGAAGGATGATTGATGAACTGAGGAAGCAAATTGGCATGTGCAGATGAGCTTGACGGGAAGATTGGTACAAAGCTGGCTGAAGTAGGCTGGACAGTGAAGTGTGAAATGTGAGTGCAAGAAGAGAGAAAGGTCGAGAAAGTGGATAGATTGAGGGAGCAAAGCATGAGGAAAAGAGGTAGGCCATGGCTGAGATGGGGAGATTGTGTGAGGGAGGTGGAGGGATATCATGTTCAAGGCAGGACAGGAGCTTGGTACCATTCAGCCTCATTCCTTAAAGGGAAGAGAACAAGAAGAACGAAGTGAAGAAGAATAAAAAATATGAAGTTTCACAATTTCACCACTGTGGCTTTCATTCACTGTTTGTTATTGTGAATGTGGAAGTGGTCTATTTCTCTCAATTTGTCACCGTATGTTAGACTTCAATTATTTCGTTTAAAGTTGCTTTATATGCATTGTCATATAAAGTTACATTTAAAATTGTCATTACCTCCGCCATCGAAAGTGGACGGAGGTTATGTTTTCTTTCCTGTCTGTGTGTCTGCTTGTCTCTGAACAGGATATCTCAAAAAGTTAGACAGATTCAGACGAAATTTGGTGGACAGGCTATGTGTGTGATGAGGACAAATTGATTATATTTTGATGAAGATCGTAATCCGGGTCTGGATATCATAATTTTGAAGTCATTCTTCACCATTGAGAGATAGTGCCAAAAACGATTTATAACACAATATCTCAAAAGGTTGTGGAAGTATTCGGACGAAACTTGGTGGACAGGTTTGGTGTGTGACGAGGAAGAAAAACTCGATTTTAGTGAAAATCCGAATCCGGATACGATAGTTTATTAATTTTTTTAAGTGATTCTTCACCAATGAGAGATGGGGCCAAAATGATGCGCTAACGATACTCCGGAGAAGTGCGTATGTGTTTGCATGATGTTTCAAAAGGTTATGACGAGTTGGTTAGGTGACAAGAACAAACCGATTTGATTTTGTTTCAGGTTCGAATGCAGATCCGGCCCATCAGTGGGATAGAAAACGGAAACTATTCAGCCTGGTGAAGGTATGCGCTTGTGCTGCCTTTTCTCGGAAAATTATTTGAGTGGGTTTGGGGGGGGGGGCATTTGGGGTGTGGGGGTAAAATTTATTCTCTCTACCGTACTGTCCAAAAAAGAAAGGAATAGGAACGAAAAATAAAAAAACGAAGAAAGCAATAGGAACAACAGGAACAATCCAGTGAGCAGATAGTAAGAACAGCAGCTGGATGTCGCAAATGACACTCCAAGTTGCTAACGTTTTTCCAAGATGGAAAAGGTAAATATTACATCGGAATATCTCCGGATCGCTTGCAATCAAGTCTAAAGCAACATAATAGACAATGAAAATAATATCTGAAAATATAAAATTGAGGAGGAAACAATTGAGATGGAAGGCCTGTGGTCATACGCTCTCCCACTGGGAACAGCTCGACAACAACAAACAACAACAGGCATTTTAAGGCCATTTTCCCTGCTAGAGCGGGGGTTAGCCTTGCAGGCCCCATGACAATCTTCTCCATTTTGCCCTATTTTCTACATCTCCCCTTGCCAGCATTTCTTCCCCCACCACCTTTAGCCAAGTCTTTCTCGGTCTTCCCCATCCTCTACTTCCTTCTACATTCATTTCCATCACTCTTCTCAATCAGTCACTTTCATCCTTCCTCAACACATGACCAAACCATCTCAACCTGTTTCTCTTCACAGCATCCATCACAGGCTCTATTGCCATCATCTTTCGCAATTCATCATTGGTCTTCCTCTCTCTCAATGATACTCTGCACATCCACCAAACCATTCGCATTTCTACCCTTTCCAGCCTTCGTTGCTGCTCTACGTTCATTACCCATGTCTCGCTCCCATAAATCAAAACACATCTCACACATGCAGCATACACCTTTCCCTTCAGCTTCAACGACACTCTTCTCCTTGTCAGCACGCCACTCAGTTCCCGAAACTTCTTCGATGCACATCTCATTCGAGCAACCGTTGCCGAGTCTGATCCACCTTCTCCATTCAGCATGTCTCCGAGGTAGCAAAATGTTTTCACACCTTCCAGCTTCATGCCGTCTCCAAGATCCAACTCAACATTTCCTCCATCTGCAGCTCCCCCTGTGCATACCTTACACTTGAATGTAGCTGCCACACTGGTTAATGACCCTCTCAGACCACTACATTTTTGATGAACCCACTCAGTGCACATTGTACATTGAATGGATTTCACTCCGACACCCTTCCTGCACACAGCACACGGCCACTTCCCAGTTCTTTCCACCTCACCACATGCTTTGCCACTTGGCATCACCTTCGTCTTTCTGATATTCACCGTCAGACCTTTTGTCTCCATACATTCCTTCCACTTGTTCATCTTCTCCTTCAGTCCATCCATACTCTCCACAATCAACACCAGATCATCTGCGTACAACAACTCCCACGTTAAACCCTCCTTTACGTTCCGAGCCAGCACCTCCATCACAGCTACGAATAGTAGTGGACTTAGCACCGACCCATGATGAACTCCCACCTTCACCTCAAACTCACCACTGTTCCCGTCCTTTGTCCTTGCAGCTGTGTGCGCTCTCTCGTACATTGCCGTCACTACTCTGATCAACTATTCCTCCACTCCTAACTTCCTCAATGCCCATGTCACTACTTCGCGGGGAATCCTTTTGAATGCTTTCTCCAGATCAACAAACCCAATTAGAAACTTCTTCCTCTTCTCCATGTACTTCTCCTGCAACTGCCTTACAATAAAAAGCATGTCTGTCGTTCGTCTTCCTGGCATAAATCCAAACTGCATTTCGTTGATCTTCACTTTCTTCCTTATCCTCCTCTCCAACACCCTTTCCAATACCTTCATTCCATGCTCCAATAACTTTCTCGCTCGACTTGAGCCACAGTCCAGAGGGTCACCTTTCCCCTTGCGTAGAGGGACCAGGGTACTCGGTTCCCAATCCACTGGAATGCGGCCTTCTTTCACCACCAGATTACAGATCTCTGTCATTCTCTTCACACCCCAACTTCCTGCTGCCTTCAACATATCTCCCACAACTTCCGTCGGCCCTCCTGCTTTTCTGCTCTTCATTGCTTTTATCACTTCCTCAACCTCCTTCTCAGTTATCTTCCCTGCCAGTCCTAAAACTGGGTTACTCTCTATGTTGCCATCCCATACATTCTCTGAATTCAACAGCATTTTCATATATCTCTTCCATCTTCCTTTAATTCCATCTGGGTCCTCAATGATTTGTCCCACTTCATCCTTCAAGCAACTCACCCCCATCACATCGCACCTCTCTTTTGCTATCTGTGTTGCAATCCTGAATACCGCTCTCTGACCCTCTCCTGAATCCAAGCGTTCTCTGAACATTTTCCTACATGCCTCCTGCGCCTTTGCTACCTCTTTCTTTGCAGCCTTCTTGGCTGCCTTATAACTTTCATGCTCTGTCTGTTCTGCCCCCGTACGCTTCGCCTTCTGCCACGCCTTGAACTTCTTCCTCTTCTCATCAATCCTCTTTCAAACTTAATCATCCCACCACCATGTTTCCGAATGCCTCGGTTGTCTTTTTGTCCAACCACATACCTCACCAATGGCTCCCAACAGACTATCTTTCATTGACATCCAACCACTTTCAAGCTCAACCACATCATCCTCTACCATACTCAGTCTCTCTTTTAATGCCTCCCTCACTGTCACCTCTTTCAACCTCCACACCTTTATTCTCGGTCAGTCATTCTTGGAAACAGCTCTATATGGTACATATTTACATAGATAATTTGCATACCTCCCACCCTTTCAGAACTCCTGGAGGGGGGTAAACTAAATAACGATTATCTTTGTCTTTTGAGTTATGATGGATTCTTTGTTCTCCTGGCAAGTTTGGTTAAGGTTGGAGAGCGAAAGACCAAATGTGTCGACCAAAACAGACACAAAACTATAACGGCACTCTCTAGGGAGCATACCTCCTCCAGACTGAACAGTTTATGTTTTGTATCCCACTGATAGGCCAGATCTGGATCCAGACCAACACCAAAACCTAATCGGCTTGTTCTTGTCGCCTAAACATCTCATCCACCTATTTCTGGCACAGGTTGGCCACAACCTTTTGAAATATCATGCTATACTTGGTGTCCCCACTTATCGTAGTCCCGGTTAAGGTTAAAGTTTTTTTCCGAAACAACATCTATACTAATTAGATACCAAGGCTTCACAGAACGTCATGATTATTTTCCTATAACTCGCTATTATTTCATAGTTTATATAAATATCATGAAAGCCTTCAGTGTTACTATGAAATTGAAAAAGAAAAGAAGAGGCACAGCTGCAAGTTGTCAACCATTGATGCTTTTTTTCGGGAGGGAGAAAAATGGTCATCTCAACAGCCAGCAGAAGCCTTCACTCACAACAATAGGGAGAACCCTCCAGATCTCAGTGATTCACCACCAGTAGGGAAACTGTCCAGTGGGGAAAATTCTTCATGTCACGTGGATAGTATGTGGGTAGAATGCTTTCTCTCATGTCACATGGGGATAATGCTTTCCCTCGTGTAATGTGTTTAGAATGTGGGGAGAATGCTTTCCCTTGTCACGTGGAGATAATGCTTTCCCTCGCGTCATGTGGGGAGAATGATTTCCCTCGTGTCACATGGAGAGAATGCTTTCGCTTGCGTCACGTAGGGAGAATGCTTTCCCTTGCGTCACATGGGGAGAATTCTTTCCCTCGTGTCACGTGGGGGAATGCTTTACCTCGCGTCACGTGGAGATAATGCTTTCCCTCTGTGACATGGAGATAATGCTTTCCCTCTGTGACGGGGAGATAATGCTTTCCCTCTGTGACGTGGAGAGAATGCTTTCCCTCACGCCACGTGGGGAGAATGCTTTCCCTCACGCCACGTGGGGAGAATGCTTTCCTTCGCGTCACGTGGAGAGAATGCTTTCCCTCGCGCCACGTGGGGAGAATGCTTTCCCTCGCGCCACGTGGGGAGAATGCTTTCCCTCACATCACGTGGGGAGAATGCTTTCCCTCGCGTCATGTGGGGAGAATGCTTTCCCTCGCATCACGTGGGGAGAATGCTTTCCCTCTGTGACGGGGAGATAATGCTTTCCTTCGCGTCACTTGGGGAGAATGCTTTCCCTCGCGTCACGTGGGGGAATGCTTTACCTCGCGTCACGTGGAGATGATGCTTTATCTCTGATAATGCTTTATCTTTATCAATGATCCTCTGTGACATGGAGATAATGCTTTCCCTCTGTGACGGGGAGATAATGCTTTCCCTCTGTGACGTGGGGAGAATGCTTTCCCTCGCGTCACATGGAGATAATGCTTTCCCTCTGTGACGTGGGGAAAATGCTTTCCCTCGTGTCACATGGCGATTAATGCTTTCCCTCACATCACGTGAAGATAATGCTTTCCTTCGCGTGATGTGGGGAGAATGCTTTCCCTCGCGTCACTTGGGGAGAATGCTTTCCCTCGCATCACGTGGAGAGAATGCTTTCCCTTTCGCCACATGGGGAGAATGCTTTCCCTCGCATGACGTGGGGAGAATGCTTTCCCTCTGTGATGGGGAGATAATGCTTTCCCTCACGTCACGTGGGGAGAATGCTTTCCCTCGCGTCACGTGGGGGAATACTTTACCTCGCGTCACGTGGAGATAATGCTTTCCCTCTGTGACATGGAGATAATGCTTTCCCTCTGTGACGGGGAGATAATGCTTTCCCTCTGTGACGTGGGGAGAATGCTTCCCTCACGTCACATGGAGATAATGCTTTCCCTCTGTGACGTGGGGAGAATGCTTTCCCTCGCGTCACATGGCGATAATGCTTTCCCTCTCATCATGTGGAGATAATGCTTTCCTTCGCGTGACGTGGGGAGAATGCTTTCCCTCGCGTCACTTGGGGAGAATGCTTTCCCTCGTGTCATGTGGGGAGAATGCTTTCCCTCGCGTCATGTGGAGAGAATGCTTTCCCTCACGTCACATGGAGATAATGCTTTCCCTCTGTGACGTGTGGAGAATGCTTTCCCTCGCGTCACATGGAGATAATGCTTTCCGTCTGTGACGTGGGGAGAATGCTTTCCCTCGCGTCACATGGCGATAATGCTTTCCCTCGCTTCACGTGGAGATAATGCTTTCCTTCGCGTGACGTGGGGAGAATGCTTTCCCTCGCGTCACTTGGGGAGAATGCTTTCCCTCGCATGACGTGGAGAGAATGCTTTCCCTCGCGCCACGTGGGGAGAATGCTTTCCCTCGCGTCACGTGGGGAGAAAGCTTTCCCTCGCGTCACGTGGGGAGAAAGCTTTCCCTCGTGTCACGTGGGGAGAAAGCTTTCCCTCGCGTCACGTGGGGAGAAAGCTTTCCCTCGCGTCACGTGGGGAGAAAGCTTTCCCTCGCGTCACGTGGGGAGAAAGCTTTCCCTCGCGTCACGTGGGGAGAAAGCTTTCCATCGCGTCACGTGGGGAGAAAGCTTTCCCTCGCGTCACGTGGGGAGAAAGCTTTCCCTCGCGTCACGTGGGGAGAAAGCTTTCCCTCGCGTCACGTGGGGAGAAAGCTTTCCCTCGCGTCACGTGGGGAGAAAGCTTTCCCTCGCGTCACGTGGGGAGAAAGCTTTCCCTCGCGTCACGTGGGGAGAAAGCTTTCCCTCGCGTCACGTGGGGAGAAAGCTTTCCCTCGCGTCACGTGGGGAGAAAGCTTTCCCTCGCGTCACGTGGGGAGAATGCTTTCCCTTGCGTCACGTGGGGAGAATGCTTTCCCTTGCGTCACGTGGGGAGAATGCTTTCCCTTGCGTCACGTGGGGAGAATGCTTTCCCTTGCGTCACGTGGGGAGAATGCTTTCCCTCGCGCACGTGGGGAGAATGCTTTCCCTCGCGTCACGTGGGGAGAATGCTTTCCCTCTGTGATGGGGAGATAATGCTTTCCCTCGCGTCATGTGGGGAGAATGCTTTCCCTTACGTCACGTGGGGAGAATGCCATGTGAAATGGCGAAAGAGTGGTGAAGTGAAGTCTGTCTTAACGAGGTGTGAATGGGTAATTAACTCTCGAGGTTCAATTTCCTGCATTTAGCACTTATCAGGTGGTATGATCAAAAAAGTTCAAAAACGTCGTGTTTATGTGATTGGATCTAACGATCAAAGATGAAATATGATTATAAAGTATCATGTTCGTGAACGGATGTTCAACTGGAGAGTGTAAAGTCCCCAATTGGGATCACCAAACCACCAGTAATGTAACGCGTTAATCATGGAGTGCCAACCCTGCTCGGTTTGGTGGTTTCAATCGGTCATCCGTGGTTGATTTGCAACCCACTGGACCGCGGAGTTATCCGTGGCTGGTGGCCTCAGGTCCAGAGGTCATTGAGCAGGTCCGAGGAGCCCTCTCCTGGTAGCCCTTGAACCCCAGTATTGTAACAATATTAGACAAGCCCTCAAGTGCTAAATTGCACTCATGTGCCGGTCTGCCCATGCTAACACAGAGCGGTGTGCCATGTGGAGCCGTTTTGTTGTCCAGTATTAATTATGTTCCAAAATCTCATATAAATCCATTAATACTCCTCTCTCCAAGTAATTAATTGCTCATTCAAAGTTTTCATAAAATGTATAAAATCAAGCACATGGAAAACCGTTTGATAATCCTTTGTGAGGGTGACAGTCGATATGCTGTCCCTCCCCCTCTTTCGAAAGTGGGGGGAGGGGACATTCCCTCTCCCCTCCACCCATCCCCAACCGATCAACGGCCATGAGGTCGGGAGAAGGAGCGGTGGTGGTGGGGGTGAGGGGGGAAGAGGGGGATTCATTAGAAAGAACTGTCATGGCCTGCAAAGCAAAATATAAAGTAGTTTTTCTCTTTATTTCCTAATTTGAACATTTGAGTGGTTTTGCAATGGAATCATTCAAAAATAGATTAACGTTGCTTAATTACAAAGTATTAAAATTCCATTGCTTGGCTTGTGCCCCTTTATTTCAGAATTTTAAAAAATCTCATCCTGTGTGCCCACTTCTCTTCAACCCAGTGAAACCCATTCCAATATGCTCCTTGGAAGGTGGACAACCCAGTATCAACGATGACGTGAAAATGAAATGCAATGCAGATATTGGAACTCCAGAAATATCTTACACCTGGACCCGGTTGAACTCCATGTCGACGCTACCGATTGCAAGTAGGTACTGGTGAAGTGCGTGTGTGTGTTCATGTGATATAGAACGATGCAGCAGTTTTCATTTAAGGCCTCAGAGATTATTTGAGCATCCTGTTCATTTCATTTGCTTAAGATGGTCTTTTAATTGCTTTGTATATTTTTGCCATTTAAATTTTATTGATGAGCTTTTACTTTGCTCCATCTATCCCTTGAATGCAGCAGCCCTTGGGGAATTGTGGCTGAAAAATGTGACGGTGGTCGACAGTGGACTCTACCAGTGCAATGCGTCGAACAAGATAGGCTTTGGAGTGTGCACTTCCCTCCTCTCGGTGAAAACTAAGAATGGTGATTGAGCAAACAATATGATATATATACAGTGCATTCAGAAAGTATTCAGACCCCTTCACTTTTTTCACATTTTGTTATGTTGCAGCCTTATGCTGAAATCGTTTAAATTCATTTTTTCCCTCATCAATCTGCACTCAATACCCCACAATGACAAAGAGAAAACAGGATTTTAGAAAGTTTTGCAAATTTATTAAAAAGAAAAAACTGAAATATCACATTGACATAAGTATTCAGACCCTTTGCTGTGACACTTGAAATTTAGCTCATGTGCCTCCCATTTATCTTGATCATCTTTGAGATGTTTCTACACCTTGATTGGAGTCCACCTGTGGTAAATTCAATTGATTGGACATGTTTTGGAAAGGCACACACCTGTCTATATAAGGTCTCACAGCTGACAATGCACATCAGAGCAAAAACCAAGCCATGAGGTCGAAGGAAGGGGTGAAGGGGGGGGGGGAGGATGGGGGGAGGGTGAGGGTCTTCTCCACGTTGGGAGCTTACATTTTTTACCTTTGTGCCCCTGTGGAACTTAAACGCTAAAGGTTGTGGGAATACCACTTAATTAGCACAAAGTGTGTGTTGTTATCTCCATGTGCAAGTTCAGAAGGTGGAGTGTGTGTGTGTGTGTGTGTGTGTGTGTGTGTGTGTGTGTGTGTGTGTGTGTGTGTGTGTGTGTGTGTGTGTGTGTGTGTGTGTGTGTGTGTGTGTGTGTGTGTGTGTGTGTGTGTGTGTGAATAAATAAAAGAGAGAGATAGAATTGTGAGGAACAAAAATGAAAAAACCAGATGTGTGTGTGTGTGGTGTGTGTGTGTGTGTGTGTGTGTGTGTGTGTGTGTGTGTGTGTGTGTGTGTGTGTGTGTGTGTGTGTGTGTGTGTGTGTGTGTGTGTGTGTGTGTGTGTTGTTTTTGTGTTATTTAATTATTATTATTTTTTTTTTGGAACTGAAATGAAAAAAACCGATACGTGTGTTTAACAGATATAACTGTCGTGGAGTTTTCCTTGTGGGTAAGGCAGAGTTGCATGTTTGTTCACTAACTTTTGGCCACAATGCTGATCTATGCAAACTGTGTGCCACCTTGCATCGGACTTTCTCAGCATCGAGTTCATCTGCAGGCAATGTCGCAGGGGCTGTCATTGGAGTGTTGTTGCTCTTAGTAGCACTGGCTGCACTTGGATACTTTCTTTACTGGTATTATACAAAAAGGAGCTCTGGGAGCATGAAGACCAAAAATCGCCCCTCCGATTTGTAGTAAGTTTGTTACGAAATACGGTCTGCAATTTATGCTTTTGGTAAAGCTCTGATTAATGTCACGTCTTCATTTGAGCCTGGGGTTGGGCATACGATGTTCTGAGCGATGGTGTTTTGTCTGTCAAGTGAGGATGGGTCCAGCCCTCCCACAAGCCGTCCTCCAACTCGTCATTCTGATCACGTCTACTCTCATGATTCTGATGACGAAGATTACAAGAATGAACTACCACCAAGCCATTTACCTCCACCACCAACCAATGACCAGGTAAACACTGTACATTTCAGTTTTCCCATCAATGTCTTTTTGTGTGTATTTTGTGTCGAGGCTCATGGAGGGGCTAGAACACCGAATAGACAACATAAAAGAGGGGGATGGCGCAACCACAGTGCAGTTGAATGACAAAATAGAGACTTGGAGAAAAATGTGTGGAAGGGGAGGTCATACGGAATGACCAAGATGGACAGAGCCACAATCTCTCAATTACAGAAGTGAAAGGGAAAATGCCAACTTGGAAAGAGGTGCACATGGGGAGTATTAGTGGAAGTACAAGTGATCATGGTTGTGTGAATGAGGTGGTGACCTGAGATGGTGGCGAACAGCTGTTTTGAAGCCTTGGAGCGACGAATGAGATTGAAGAAACTGACGAAGTTGGTTTCACAGGTGCGGCGGGGAGGGGGGGGGGGGGGGGGGAGGAGGAAGCAGACCGAATGAGTGAGCATTGAGTGTGTCTTTTGGCTGTTTCACCAAGAGGTGGTTACTGACAGACTGCATTTGCTCTGCAAATATCTGGGGAGGGAGGGGAGGAGACAGCATGGAAAGGGCAGAGGGTGCAAGACCAGCAAGGTCGCATATGACAGATTAACAACATATCTGCGATGTGAAAATGATAGACCCAGGCACTCGGCTTCATCGCGAGAGATTTTAATGACATTGAAGGCCTTGGTTTCCTTGGTTTCTATCTAAGCATGGTGTGACGCAGGCACCTCAACCAACATGAGAGTGAGCACTGCTCTATCACGAACGATTGTGGCCGATAGTGAGGCCCAAATGTTTGAGTGAATGAACTTCTTCAATAGGATTGTTAAGTAGATGAGAGGGTTTGCCAGATGGTCTTTTCAGAGAGAGAGAGAGAGACACAGTCACAGACAGTCGCAGACAGTCGCAGACAGTCACAGACCGTCACAGACCGTCACAGACCGTCACAGACAGCCACAGACAGTCAGACAGTCACAGACAGTCACAGGCTGTGTGTGAGATTTGTTGGGATTGAAAGACATTGCAAGTGTTGGACCAGCTCGCCATTTTGAATAAGGTTTGCAGAGAGGAAAGAAGCAACTACCTGCTTATCTGTAGGGTGAGGAATGTTTGGGCAGAGTGTGGAGTCTTCACCAAAGAGACAGACAATTTTACAGAGTGTAAGAAAGATCATTGATGAAGATTAGGATTAGGAATAGGACTGGGCCTAAGACACTGCCTTGGGGAATTATGGCACTCCAGCCTAGAAATAGAGAACAGATGAGAGGATCCCATTGAGAGCCATGTTTCGGCTACGAGAGTGGAAGTCTGGAAGCCTTGTGTGGAGGTGGCCTGAATGGCACTTTTTATATATTTTTCTCCAAAGTTGAGGCTCATATAAGAGCTAACACAAAAACATAAACAGAGACACATAAAACATATAATAAAGGGAGCAGGAGCCAATAGGGGAAGCGAGGGAAGCACACAAGCACAGCAACAATAGAGAACAGGGACATCGGTAGATCTGTGGAAGAGAGAGGACTTTGTGTGGGGGGGGGGGGGGGGGATAAAGGTGGGCAGAGGGTACATGGTACAAAACAAATGCACACTACTAGGAATTTCAGGGAAGAAGTCGGAATTTGAAAAAGGTGAATTTGGGGTGTATAGTGTATTAATGGGGGGGAGGGGGGTGGTGGTTAGAAAAGATCAAGGATTTGGATGGGGGGAGATGGGAGATGGTGGTGAACAGCTGTTTTAAAGACCTGGAGTGAAGAGTGGGATTGAAGAGAGTGAGGGAGTTTGTTCCAGAGGTGGGAAAAAGAGAAATGAAGGAGTGAAGATGAGCAGAATGTCATGATTTTGGCAGTTTCACCAGAAGAGGGTTGCTGGCAGATCTTGTGTGTCCTGTAAGAATATTTGGGGGACAGAGCCCAGACAGAGCTGGGGTAGCTCTGTCTTTTTACTTATTTGAGAGGATTGTTGAAAAGTAGATGGGAGGGTTTTCCAGACAGTCTTTTCGGAGAGACATAGTGAGTGTGTGAGATTTGTCAGGATTGAAAGACATGTTCTACTTGTTTAACCAGTTTGTGATATTGTCCAGGTCTGCAGAGAGTGAAGAGACTGTTGCCTGCTGATCAGAGGGTTGAGATATGGAGTGGCAGAGCGTGGAGGCATCAGCAAAAAGATAGAGAGGATTTTCCAGAGAGTCGGAGAGATCATTAATGAAGACTAGAAAAAGCACAGGGCCCAGAACACTGCCCTGAGGAACTCCAGCCTGAACAGGAAGGGGAGATGAGGGAATTCCATTCAGGGCCACACGTTGACTACAACCGGAGAGGAAGTCCTCAAGCCATGCATGGAGATTACCATGGATACCGTAAGATGAGAGTTTGGATAGCAGGGCGGGGTGCCACACCATATCTAAGGCACGAGATATGTCGAGGGAGACAGCTCTGATTTCCTGTTTGGCATTGACGACCTCCATCCATTGTTGAGACAGCAGAAGCAACATGTCCAGAGTAGAATGACCTGGTTGCAATCCAAATTGATGATCCGAGATCAAGCCATTGGAGAAGAGGAAGGATTTAATATCAGAAGTGATTATCAATTCCATTACCTTGCTGATTATTGGGAACAGGCTGATTGGTCTGTAATTGCAAGGATCTGTTTTTGCACCTTTTTGTGTAAAGCGGTGATGTTGGCTGATTTCCAAGCAGATGGCAGATGACCTTGCAAAAGAGGGTGTGAAAGAGTGGCAGAGCAGGATTTTAGGACATGTGGGCTGATGCCATCTGGTCCAGTTGCAGAATCAGAGTCGAGGTTTGACAGAAACTTCTCCACCTTGTTGGGAGAAAAGGACACAAAGTCCAGGAGCATCTGGTTTCCACTGGGTAAGGTGGGTACAGAGAGAGATGGGTTTGGGACACAAGACTTTGAGGCAAACACAGAGTTGAGACATTTGGCTTTGTCACGTGCAGTGTCAGCTGTGTAGCCGTTTGAGGTAAGGGAGGGGATGGAGCGGGAACAAATACCAGAAACAGATTTGACCAGACGCCACCTGGATTTAGAGGAGGGAGACAGGTTTGAGAGTTCAATCTTGAGTGTGGAGAGATAGTGCTTCCTGGCACTCCTGAGGGTGGACACAAACTTGTTCCGAGCTTGGTGGATGGAACTGAGATTGCCTTCAGTTTGGATTTGCCTTCCAAGAGGCAAAGGCAAGTTGTTTCAGGGCAACTGCCTCATCACAAGATTCAGTGTACCATGGATGGGAGGAAGGGTATGACAACTGAAGACGAGATGGAATGAATCTGTGCATGAGAGAGAGAGAGAGCAGGTGTCTGTGGAAGAATTCCCAGACTGAGAGGTTTCATATTTCAGGGGTGGTGGATATAGGAGACCAGTCCTGAAGTGAGATGACTGCTTGCAGTCCCTGCCCTTCAACCTGAGTGAACTGCCAGACTTGTCAGCACTGAGGTGGCTCTGGAAATGGTCAGAGATTTGTTGACTCTCACAACCACATCATCAGACAAACCAATTTGAGTAGAGGAAGAACAGGAAACAGGGTCATTACCGAATCCAGAAGAGAGGATTTGCCAATTGCATAAATTTGGTTTGGAAAGTTCACAGATTGAGTCAGTCTCATGGAGTCACACAAGTCCTCTGCTAGTGATAGAGGTGCCAAGAACCAGCCAATTGGCATGGTGACAGTTGAAATCCCCACTTTGAGGAAGCGAGAGTTGATACGAGTGGTGAAAAGATGGTCCACGTTGACTGAGAGAGATGCAAATGGTGTAGCCATTGATAGGACAGGACAACACACAAATAAGAGGTGGGAGTGGAGGGGAAGTCGCAGCCAAAGGTAGTACTGGGGTTTTGAGGTGTAAGAGGAGCACACGCACAGTGAAAATTGGAGTTTGTGATGTAAGTTGTAACTCTGTGGTCGGGACAGTGTTCAGGCTTGTCAGAGTTGAGAAAACAATAACTAGGGAGAGACATTAAGGCATCATGGATGTCCTTTGGGAGAAAAGATTATCTTTAGCAGATATCTGGTTTATCATCTGTGACCTGGTTTAGGAGATCTGTCAGGTTAGAGAGGAGGCCTTGGATGCTGGATATCCACAGGAATAGGAGGCCCTATTGGCAGGGTGCAGGGATGTGGAGAAGGGGTAGGGGACTTGGAGAGAGGGATGGGACAAGGGGAGCTTAGAAAAGGTGGGGTGGGGAGGAAGGTTGGAGAGGGGGTGGAGCAAGAGGTAAATGGGAGGGGTAGAATGAGGAGGGAAATGTGAGGGGATGCGGCGGATTGTTGTGATGCACTTTACTCTGAGATGTTGTGATGCACTTTGCTCCTGTGTCGATGCAGTCCCAGCCTTTGTACACAAATGTGGAGCTGCCTTTAAGTGACGAGGATGGTTACAGAAAGCCCTCTGAAAAGGTGTTGTACGCATCCATTCGCAAGTCAGATGACAGTGTCTAGATCTGGGAACTTTGGAGCATTTTGCTGTTTTTATTTGTTTTAAGAGGGTGTAAGGTTTTTTTATATTGCATTTTAAAGCACTAATTATAGAATTGTACCTTTCTGAGCTTGTAATTCTGTGATGAAGTTGAAAAAATCTGCAGTGCCATGAACTTTTTATACAAACACTAAAGCCGAGTTGCTAAAGTCGAATTTCAACCTGGTGCTAATCAATACAATTTGAAGGTTTCCAGTTTCCAGTTTCTTCTTTTTATTTAAACTGAATTGCTTCAAGTAGTACAAATTGTTTGAATGTATCATAAATGACTTCAATGATGTTTGCCTGAATGTTTTTATGTCAACACAATAAAGGTATGTTGTCGGGTTTGTGGCAAAAATTGTCCTTTTTTTGGGGAAGAGGGTGGAGCGACATTCAGTTGTCATTTGTGAATGCTCATGGGAAAGGGATACATTTGTGATTTTGGCCTGCTGGTTGCCTCATTACTGAGGTGTGGCTTTGTAAATGATTCTCAGCACATTCGGACAGGAG
The DNA here is from genome assembly GCF_964187855.1 of Myxine glutinosa. NCBI lineage: Eukaryota > Metazoa > Chordata > Myxini > Myxiniformes > Myxinidae > Myxine > Myxine glutinosa. Next base: position 196,621,220 of record NC_136261.1, on the reverse strand, counting down.
TTTTCAATTTGACCAGTGAGCTGGCGAAGATTGCTGACTCTTTGAAACATGCACTGGGATACTTAAGCCAATGGAAAAAAAATACACGAACAGGTTTGGAAACGAGAAGTCTCGTGTTGAAATACCCTTATTTACAGGAGATTGCAGTGTCACCCATATTTACAGGAGATTGCAGTGTCACCCATATTTACAGGAGATTGCAGTGTCACATAATAATCAATCTTACCCTGAGCACAGAAGAGCCCCTTGTACAGTCAACATTGTCACAAGCAAGACGTGGGCACCCCATACATTCCGAGGAAAGTAGATAGAAAAGGGGGATTGAAAGAGAAAGATGGGGCGAATTGGCAACCCTTTTCTAACCCGAAAGTGAACAGGCTTGGCTCACGTGGGTTCAATGAGGTGTCGATGCAGGTGTGTAAGAGATGCAGGTGGGAGGTGTGCTGTCATGTGGTATTGTGTGGTGCTCATCTCTGAAACGAACTGTTGTTTGATTCAAGTTGATGTTCCACAACAGTGTGAGTCAATGTTGTATATGCAAGGGTATATATTATGTGTGTGGGAACGCTTGCGTAAGACATGTAAGAAGTGTAAGAAGTCAAGTATACCGGGAATTGGTCAGCACTCATCCTGCTTGGCATTTTTAGGAGCGCCTCTCTTTTGTCACGGGAGAGTAGCACCTCCCTTTGCTTTTGCTAGGAGCTCCCGTCCTGCTTGGTGCTTTGGGAAGCACCCTGGTTGGCGCCCTTTTATGTTCCACTTGGAAACGCTTTGCGTTCTGCTCTGAACGCTTTGCTTTCCGCTAGGAGCTCTCTCTCTCTCTCTCATTCTGATTGGCACTCCAGCAGCCTAGTCATCTCTGCCCGGTCTCCTCCCCTCAGCATCTGGACTCGGGACACCTGGTGTTCTTCGGAAATTTATTCTCCGGAACTGAACTGCACCTGATCTGCACATGAACTCCCTGCAAACTACTCTGTCAGGGGTTTCATTGTCCCTGCACAGTGTCTCTAATCATGTCCGCTTTTTGCTATCTAACACTGGTTGGCTGTCGTGCGCTGCAATCCATCTGCTGAAATTTGTCCCCCGGAGTGCAGGGGTGGGATACTTCAGGAAGTGAGCAAAAGTACTCATCCCCAGTGGCGTTAAATGTGAATGGGCATTTCTAGTCCCATCACTACCAACACCGTTTCTTCCCACTGACTTTCAAGGCTTGTTCTGGACCTGCTCATGAGATCAGAAGGCTTGTTCTACGCTGTATGTAATGCTTTTTACCTCACCTGGAACGAAGTTCAGGGGAGCTTATGCAATGGCGAGTCGTCCGTCCATAAACACTTGCAACTTCTTCTCCGAAACCGCTGGTGGCATTGTGACTAAACTTGGCACAAATGATATTTGTTGTGTTGTGACTAAAGTTTGCTCATGGCATTAAAAAAAAACCTTGGGGTCTAAGGGAGTCTATTGGGTGTCGACGTGGATCCAGGTTTGACCCCCAAAATAGGTATTTGCTTTTTCTCTGAAACTACACACACTATTTCGATGAAACTTGACCACAACCTTCACCACCGTGATGTATCAATGTTTGTTCACGGCATAAGAAAAATGTAGGTCTGAGGAGATATACGGGGTTGAGGGTGGGGGAGGGGAGGGTTGCCCCCCAAAATAGGTATTTTTTTGTTTGTTTTAAGTCTTATGATTATGTTAGTGTGATTCTACATGCTGCCGTGTCTTCTAGCAAGCATTGAAATTGGTTGAAAATACCTTTAGTCAGTGCAGTATACTGTTTATTACCCTGCGCTCGCGAAGCGAAAAGCAGGATTAGGCATTCGGTTGCGTACTTGTGCTGTGTCTGCATTTTAAAAATTCATTTTCTCGGCAACCATTGGTCCGATTGCCATGAAATTTTATGCCTGTAGATTTTTCTGCTGATAATTATGACGTCATACGTTGCGTGGTCCGGACGCAATCTTGGAAAAAAGTTACACCTCTATATATCCCAAACCGCTTAATGGAAAAATTGAAACGTGGCTCATTGTCAAGTACACCCCATGGGGAATAACATATGTTAATGATGATGTCATAGGTGCCTCCATTATGACATCATAATTTGACAAGTACAACGCTTGATCTGATCAGTACGAAAAAAAAAATCCTCTGCAACTGTTAGTCTGATTGCGAAATTTTCAGAATATGAGCGGCTCCTCCTGTAGAATTGTTCTGATGATAATTATTACGTCATTGGCCACGTGGTACAGGCGCCATCTTAGAAAAAATCGAAAAAAGTTGCACCTCTATCTCCGAAACCACTCCATGGAAAAAATTGAAATATGGCTCAATGTCAAGCACTCTCTTTGGGAATGAGATATGTTAATGATGTCATCAGCACTAAAAAAAAAAAAAAAAATCTTTCGAGGCCATTTTCCCCCACAGAACAGGGGTTGGCCTTTTTTGAGCACTGTGGTCCCCTTTTCAAAGCAATGTTTTATGGCCAGATGCCCTTCCTGCCACCAAACCTTAGTCGCCTCTTGCGACAGGGAATTACCAGTGAACTGGTACTCAATTTGCCGACCACGGAAGGATGACAGGCTGAGTCAACCCTCTGGTGTTAATTCAGTGATCAACCGGGATTTCAAACCCAGGATCCTAGGATCCCAAGCGGGCACCCTAACTGCTAAGCCAACACCAGGCTGCACTGTAATGCCATAATTCGGCAAGTACAACGCTCGATTAGATCAGTATGAATTTTTTTTCTCTGCAATTCTTGGACCGATTGACACGAAATTTTCACCATAGGAGCGCCTCCTCCTGTAGAATATTTAAATGATAATTATGACGTCATAGTTCAGCGGTAAAGGCACCATCTTGGAAAAACCGAAAAAAATTGCCCCTCTATATCTCCGACCCCACTCCATGGAATAAATTGAAACATGGCTCATTGTCAAGTACTCCCCATGGGGAATAAGATACGTTAATGATGACGTTGTGGGGGTTACCCCATTGAAGCATAATCCACAGGCACGGGACCAGTGGGTCGATTGATGGTATGGGCGTGGCGTGCGCTCGCTTGTTGGAGCCACGCCCCCTTAAGAGGCTGGGGCGGAAGTGATTTGAGTTATAAAAGATGCATGAGTTCCGTTCGGGTTTTAGTTCTGTTGAAATAAAGGAGCCTTGAACAAGGAAGAAGTGTTTCACCCTCTCGTTGTCCGCAACTCCTACAACGTCATAAACTGACTAGGACAACGCTTAGTCTGATCATTTTGAAATTTATTGAGCGTGATCTACGCAACAATTATATTAGAGAATATAAATTTATGTCACGTGGTCTGGCAGCCATATTGGATCAAAGAAAAAAAACTTCAAAAACAAGAGTTCACTCGCACCAAGTTGACTGCTCAGGGTAAGTATTCTATGAAAACCATCTAGTTCTACCAGTTGAGCACCAGGGGTATTGCCCCTATGTTTTTTATACATACCTGGGCCAAGGCTCGTAATAAAACACACACACACACGGACATACTGACGAGACAAACTTAACACAGCCACGAAGTCTGGGGGAAGTGTCGTCACTACTTTCCCTTCCCGCGAAACTCTGGGTGTCAGTGATGTCAACAATGGCGCCGCTTTTCTCTCCATACTCAGCGGGGCATTTCCTCCTCCCCAAGAATGCCAACCGATGGAGATTGTTCGTGTTCTATCCTTTTCAAGGAAGTTCGCGGGTTCTCGCTTGATCAAGTTATCGGGTTTTTTGTTTTTCAAACGTTTCCAGTGAAAGATGACGACGTTGTGTGTGGACATACATAGAAACACACTGCTGGGACCCACGTAAATAACAATGGCTACTGCATGGTCAGCGATCTTACACACTTGTGGTGCTACTTTAATAATAACCAACACCAAACATGATAAATACGCGTAATAAAAGAATACTGGATTTCGAGCCGAGTGAGGCACCCTTGCCTATAATCAATGGGGTGAACAGGCTTCACTTTACCCCACACCCGATTTGTTGTGAGGTGGGTCTCCCGTGTGTCTGTGCGAACTTGGGGTTTGTGCCCAGACTCTCAGGACCATTCCTCCTACTAAGGGGTGCGGGAGGGAGGGAAGGGGAATAATTCTGGCGATGCTCCAGTAAGGAGTTCTGTTGAAGGCTTCTGTGGAGAGGCTGCTAGAGACAGCACAAGCTTCTCTCCAGATTCCAAGCACAAACCCATGACACCCTGCTCTCAACAGCTTTCTCCTCAAACGTGTTTCAAAATCGTCCCACCTATGATTCCCTCAAGCACGGCTAGAGCACACCGTCGATTGGTCCGATTGAAGAGAAATGTTTCATAACCAGTTCGAGTACCGTCAGTTGTGAGGCCGGTAAAAAGAAATGAAAAAATGGTATCGATCAAATAAATGGAAAATAAAACATTTAATGGTGAAGGATGAAGGGGAGACAAAGATGGAGGGGAGACAAAGTCTTGCTAAACACTCTTGGCAGACCCAATTTAGGGTTTACAATTCATCTGCTATAAACATCTATACGTATATAATGGAGCAAGTGTTTGTGATTATGTATGTATGTATGTATGTCCAGTCGTGGCCAAAAATATTGGCACCCTTGCACTTTTTTCAAATGATGCAACATTTCTTCCAGAAAATTGTTGTAATTAAAAAATCTTTTGATATCCACATATGTATTTCTTTGGTTTGCAGTGAAACAAAACAAAAAACACCTATGGTGAGTTGCAGATGCCTGCAATATAAAAATCACTCATTCAACCAGTTTGAATAGAGAAAAGGAGTCATTCTGCTGTTTTGTGTCACTGTGTGTACCGCAATGAGCATGGAGAAAATAAAGAAAACAAGGGAATTGTCCAAGGTGGTCAGACACAAGATTGAAGCCAAGCATGGACAATCTCAAGGCTACAAGTCCATCTCCAGAGACCTTGATGTTCCTGTGTCCACCATACGCCATGTTATTAGGAAGTTTAAGGCCCATGGCATTGTAGCCAACCTCCCTGGATGTGGCCACAAGAGAAAACTTGATCGAAGATTGCAGCGAAGGATTGTTGGAATGGTGGAGAAAGCACCTCGATCAACTGCCAAACAGTTTCAAGCTGACCTTCAGACACAAGGTACGACAGTTTCAACTCGCACCATCTGTCACCAACTCAATGAAATGGGGTTCTATGGTTGGAGACCCAGGAGGACCCAATTGCTGAGAAAGCGCGACTTGAGTTTGCTAAAACACACCTGAACAAGCCAAAATCCTTCTGGGAGAAAGTCCTGTGGACAGATCAGACCAAATTAGAGATTTTTTGAAAAGCACATGGCACTGGGTGCCTTGAATGTGTGCATTGCATCATTAAATCAGGAGATTAGCAAGGCATTTTGGAGCGCAATGTTCAACCTAGTGTCAGAAAGCTGGATCTCCATCGAAGGTCATGGGACTTGCAGCAGGACAATGACCCCAAACACATCAAAAAGCATCCAGAAATGGTTCAAGACAAAAGGCTGGACTGTTCTGAAGTGACCAGCAATGAGTCCAGATCTAAATCCCAACAGCAGTTGGGAGAAGGTACTCTTCAAATCTGGGAGAACTGGAGCAGTTTTCACAAGAAGAGTGGGCCAAACTGCCAGTACACAGAGGTGTAGGAAGAAGCTCATTCATGGCTATAGGAAGCGCTTGACTGCAGTTATTTTGTCCAAAGGTTGTCCAAATACTTCCAAATATTAAGTCGAGGGTGGCAATAATTTTGTCAATGCCATTTCTGTTTATTTTCTGATTTAAAAGGATATATTAAGTTCTGAATTAAAAACAAAGGTTCTGTAATATTAACAGTGAAATAAAGAATTGTGGAGACCAAATACTTTTGTCAATTTCAATTTCTTTTTAGAGAAAATTGTGAGTTATTTGAAAAACGTGCAACGGTGCCAATATTTTTGGCCACGACTATGTATGTATGTATGTATGTATGTATGTATACATGTATGTTCAATCTTCACCCATTGGTTGGACAGCTGACTTGACGCCAACCACAATTGCAACACTGAAGAATGAAAAGACCCCAAAGACCAAAAAGACCCCAAAGACTGAAAAGACCTTGAAGACCCAAAAGACCTTTAAAGGGGAACCCAAACGCAATTTTTTTTTTCTTTCTGTAAAACCATTGGCAATCATTAATCACGGTCTAATTCGAAGGCAATTTTATTTATTTGCCAACCACAAAGTGCTGAAAAAATACGCAGTGTCGATTTTCGAGTTTGCCAGAGACGTTGCATTGCGAACTCACCGTGATCCTGCCAGCGGCGGTACATAGAGAAATGGTACACTGCGAGCTCGGATTCCGATACTGATGGGAGATGATGAAGGGGAGTGGGGGTTTGGGGGGGGAGGTGGTGTGGAGGGAGGGGTGTGGGGTGGTGATGGGTATTGGTAACTTGGGTGACGGTTGAAAGGGGATTGTGTGGGTTGTCGTAGGTATTGTTAGCTAGGGTGATGGGGGATTGTGAGGGGAGGGGTGTGGGGTTATTGGTAACTTGTGTGATGGTATATTCTCTCCCCCCCCCCCCCCCCCCCGGAAAATTGAGATGCCTCAAAAACCAAGGCCACCTAAGTTGAACAGAAATCAGCAAGAGCAATATTACAAAGGAAATCAGCAAGAAATTCAAGTCAAAGCAGTTGTGTCAGCAGAAAATATCCAAGGGCAGCAAAATGTGTTGCACACTTGGAACAAGATCACCCATATGGCAGGTAGTTCAAATAATGATGCAACTTATCAGTTAATTAATCCTGAAGAGTCCATTTGTATCTTAAGGAAATAAACAACATTTATAATATTTTTCAGAAAAAGGCATGGTTTATTTTGTTTCAATAGAAACAATCACGTTGGAATAGTAAGGTCCTGGACAATCATAAACATAAACCATAGTGCAGTCATTTACTTTAAATCATCAACATAAGTCAGTTTATAGGTACCATGTGCCAGTCATACTCGTTATTTTGGTGAGATTCAGACAAAATAGCTTAAATCTCTTACCTAAATGAGGAACTTACACGTGATGTTCTTGTAATCAGATTTAAAAAAAATTATACTGCTGAACAGTAATGTACTGGTAAGAATTCCCATTCACACAGTATAAATATGGAAATTCTGTACTCAGCAATTTACTTAAAAGCTTAAACATGGCAAGTCGCAGTAGCCAATCACATGGTTAGAGATTACAATTTTGTATGAGAAGTCAATTTTGTTGCCAAGTTGAATGTAAATACCTTGCTTAAAATCTACTTTATGTTAATCATGGATTTGCTTCCTGTTTATCAAGTGGATGTATAAGGTACACAACCTGGGAGGGATGCAAAAAAGGAAAAGTGTACAAAAAAAATGGAGAGGTTCCCAATTTTTTGCAGCTCTACCAAACATGCAAAATGTACCTTAAAAGTTCTAGTGACACCTTCGATTCAGCTCGTTTGAATACATTTTTTGAACGATGTTCTCTGCTCCTAAGTTTTTCATTCCGTGGGTGGGAACACCATGTGAAGCAAGGATTCAACCTTTTTTGGAGATTTGACTAAACTCATACAAAATCTAGGGTTGCAGCATTATTTACTTTCATTGATATTATTGACTCGGCTGCAGGATTCTCCAGGAATAATTTTTGGATAATTTGAAATCCCCAACATATGCCACCAGTTGCAACATGGTAAATCATTTTAACAACATTGATAACTGGCAGGCACTCCTGCCCTCTGGGTTACCATTCAGGCGGAGTACCCTTCTCGACCCACCTTCAGTGGGCAATGTGCGGCACATTCTTGGAAATGCACATTATAATTTTTATAGAATTTTTCTTGATTACAATATATAATTTTGAGAAGGTTCCATTTTATTATTTAGAAGACTAGTGCGATACCTGTGCTACGCACAGGTGGGAGGCCAGAAGCAAACAGGCAATGCAGAAACAGCAAATGCTAAAGCATGAAACCAATAAATTCCACATTCCTGTAGCACCTTCAGTCACACGTCAGACATGGACAGCAAGTTCGTGAAGGACTTCCATGAAAAACGGAAGTCCTTCACGTGAACATACCTGGAAAACACCAACAGCGTGAACGTACCCGCAAACAAACGGGTACGTTCACGTCACGTATAGAAACATCGATCATGGGTCCGTGGCGAATCTGCATATGGCGATCTGTGAAGTTCACATTCAGAAAGTAGAAACCGTCACGGCATTTCATCATTAACTTGAACTCGATATCTCTTTTTTCATTCCAAACAGCATAACTCAAATCACAAATTAAATAACATTCATATAAAAAATAAACTTTTAACAACAGTCGTGACATTAACAAACATTTAAATCCTGATGTGACATTCCATACGGTTGGGTGAACACAATTACGAATTCAAAATCGTAATTGTATTCACTTAATTCAAATCATCAATTGATATTTTAACAAAACGATTAACACGATTAACGTTTCACGATTTAACATTACGATTGAATGACTGTTGTATTTGTATATTATCAAACCTGCGCATTGCCGTCATCTGTCCACTTCCACATTCATGGCAGGTTCATAATTGTCATCAAAATCTAAACAGTATTTGTAGAATTTCAATAAAAGCCACATCACTGTTCATATCGGTAAATATTATTCCATCGTTTTGGAAAAACTGGGAAATGCGAAAACTCTGAAAAACAATATAGCCTATTTTACTCCAGGGGGTCCCTGGAATACTCACCCAAAATATCGTTGCGATCGGTTTAGCCGTTTTTGCGGTACCTCCGAACGGACAGACGGACATTTGGTGAATTATAGCAAGATAAAGGAAGATAATTTGTAATAGTGGCTACCACCAAAGGTGGCACTATTTCCAGCATGCACACACCATTACCGATATAAGATATATTAAAACAAAGATCTAGTATAAAATAGCATCAATTTAAAATGTATTTAAGTAATTTCAGTCATGCATTTGCTTCTAAGTGAGTTTACAAATTCGATGTAAATATATTTGAAAATCATTGATGCAAATATATTGCTGACTGCTCTAAAGCTATCTCGTACAATAATGTGCTATACATCTTAAGGGTGGCTTGACAGCTTGGATTCAATTCATAGCTCAGTTAAAATAAAAAAATAAAAATTAAACACAATTAGCACAAGCACATGGTATACGGTCCCCGATACTGGCTTATAGAGTAAGCATTTTCACCTAATCCAATGTGCTACACTTGTCTGAACATGCTATGCGCTTCATTTGATGGAGATGGGGCACAAAAAGAATGCTTCGGGGAACAGAGGCTACATTGATGGTTGACGGTAACAAGCCCAAGGGGTAGATTGCTGTTATTCCCATGAGGTGTGATCAGACAGCTCATTAAACCAGATGCAAAGTGCCTCCTTAATGATCTCCATTACCAAAATTAACCGATAGTGCTTTTGATGGGACGAGGGTGGTCTTTACGTGTGGCATGACAGAATAAAATAAAATAAAGCTAGTTGTACAAAAGTAAAATCCAAATGTATTTTAACAAATCAACTCGGTGAATATTTCATATACAAAGTTATATTTGAGGCAGGTTGGGGATAATGGCAGCAATTAGGCAAGCCAATTGGAATTGCAGACAGCAGTAAAGACCACTACAGACAGACGAATCCCTAAGCAATTCAGTGGGCCTAAGCAGTGAAACGGAAGCTCATAATTAGCCCATGCTTTACACCTTTGAGCCACACTATGCTTCAAACCAACGCTTTGAAAATGCATTGTCCAGATCCATTCATATGTAGCGCACGGATGTGGAAGCTTTGCTTGTTGGCGACAGCTATGGCCATGGGCAGGCCCACTTAGAGCCGGAACGGGCCCCAGGGTGCAATACCAAGTGTCGGTCCCCATTCTTTTTTATTTTTTTAGTAAACAACCGATAGAGGTTTCCGGATTTTCATCGTCAGAAACACATGCCATGTTTAAGGGAAATTGGGGTTATTTATTTCTTTTTGCGGATTTGTTTCTTCACCCATTTTATCCAGATGGGTTGTGGCCAACACTCCTGTATTAATTTACGTCATTACAGTGAATATCATTATGTAAATTGTTCCCACAGTAGTTTATTTTATGAGGGAGAGCGTTACTGCCCATGGCAATGGCATGTCGGGAATCACCCTGAGTGTCTTGAAGGAAGATATAAAATAATGTCGCCCTTGGTATTTTATCGTCACAATCATTAGATGAAACAAAAGAAAAATGGAAGGAAATAGCTACAGGTTTCTATTAGGTCTGGGCCCTGGGGTGGTTACCCCCCCCCCCCCGTGCCCCTGACCATGGGACCTTTAACATCCACTAATCACTGTCAGCAGATAGGACGCCCAGTTTGCCATCGATTCAAGGAATGACATACACATTGGTGTATTTCGCTCTGCCTGCGAACCACCAAGATGACAGTTTATAGCTGGGTCAAGTTTCAACCCAAAGCTAGAAAGGTCAAAGGTGAGTGTAAGGTTCTAAGTGAGTACCTCTAGGCTATCCTACCAACCATGCTCAAGCACCCAAAAAATGAATATTAAGGAATCCCCAGAGGTTGGGTCACATTGGAGCCACAACAGCACAATTCTCCTTGAGGGGTTGAAAAGGCAGAGCAAGACTGTCAGATCGACGATGATGCGCCCCATTCCCCATCCCAAGGTCAACAGTAGTTATGCTGTGCTATGAGCAATATTTATAAGCTTTGAAATCTATTTGTAGCACTTCATCTTTTTGTATACCAAGTCGAGGCTCATATGAGAGCTAACACATACAACGTATAATAAAAGTGGCGGGAGACAAAAGGGGTGAGAGAAGGAAGAACAACAGTAGTGATCAGGAATAGCGGGAGATCTGTGGAAGGGTGGGGGTGGGGTGGGTACACTGGATAAACAAGATGGACACTACAAGGACTTTCATGAAAGAAAACGGAATTTGAAGATGTATTAAAGGGGGTAGAAAAGATCAAGGTTTTGGATGGGGGGTGTGGGGGGAGATAAGAGATGGTGGGGAACAGCTGTTTTGAAGACCTGGAGGGAGGAGTGGGATTTTGTTCTGGAGGCGGGAGAAAAGAGGAATGGAGGAGAGGGGTGAAGGAGAGCAGAGAGTCTTGATTTTGGCAGTTTCACCAGAAGAGGGTTGCTGGCAGATATAGTGTCCTGCAGGAATATTTGGGGGGGGGGGGGCAGAGCACAGACAGAGTTAAAGGGCACAAGGCCAGAGAGGAGTCGGTAGAAGACAGAAAGACCACCAACCTGTCTGCGGTGAAAGCGGAAGGCCCTCAAGGTCAGCTTCATCGCAGGAGATTCGAAAAGCCTTGGTTTCTAGAGAGAAGCCGATGCCCGTGCAAGTTTGTTTTTTTTAACTCAATTTATTGCCAAACACCCTTGAACACACATATTCAAGAGCTTAGACAGCTCCGGTCTCTGCTTTCCCATAAGCCTCCTATTACACTGCAAACAAAACAAAAACACTGGTAATTCATGTGGCAAAGGTTTGCCCATCTGAATGCCTTCACCAAATGAATTAGCGCAGCCTGCATTCAGGCAATTGACCAAATTGATTAGAAGTACACCGTCTGCATGTTGACAAGCAATAATCAAGATGCAGGTGACCAGCAATTGTCATAAGCAAGAATGGGGTTCGAGAGCAACATAAACTAGAGTTTAAAACATTTAACCAAGTTAGCCCCAATATGTAACCAAATGCATTTTCTTTTCTTTTTTCTTTTTTTTATATGCATGATCGAGGCTCATGAAATAGCGAAAGCAGAATGGAAGGTAACAAAATGGAAACGGTGAAAACACCAACAGCAGAGAGGTGAGTGTGAAATAAAGAGGAAGACACTGAGGGCAGGGAGTGTGAACGTGTTGCACACAAGCTGAATGAAACAGCAAGAGAAGGAAGGAGAAAGTAGGAACGAAACAGAAAAGGAACTAATGAATGAAAATGGGAGGGAGAAATCTCAACCAGACCAAGAGCGAGAAAAGAGGACCAAATGAGTGGAGAGGAGCAGTGAGCCTGATATTTGGGAGTTTAATAAGAGGGTGAATGGCAGAGTGCGTGCCCTATAGAAACCCAAGCCAAGGGGCCAGTGATTGCAAGACCAAAAAGGAGGCCTAGAATAGAGGCCACCGACTTGCATATGATGTGAGCAACAGGCCTGGACACAGCTTCATTATCAGGACATCCCAATGATATCGAGGGCCTTGCTTTCTACGGCATCAAGAAAGGCAAGCTGTGAGCCAGGTTAGCAGCCCAAATGGGTGAGCAGTACTCCACAAACTGCATAATGAAGGCCTTGCATATTACCAAAAAGGTCAGATTGGCCAAGGAAATACCTTGACGAAGGATGCCGTCAGTGGCTGGCTGCGGATCTTGGCAACATCGGTTGCCCAAAGAAAATAATGGTAGTTAATGAGGCCCAAAAGTTTGAGTGACAACCTCTTCAAGTTGTCTATTTAGGAAGTACATGAAGGTTTTAGGGGTTTTTTTCAGTCCTTTCGGAGAGACAGTGTGCGCATATGACATTTGTCAGGGCTGAAAGATATTAAAAGTGTTACACCAGCTCCCAATTATATCAAGGTCTGCTGAAGGGGAAGAGACTGCTACCTGCCTGTCTGAAGGATGAGAAATGATTCAGCAAAGGGCGAAATCAGAGATAGGCAGGATCTTACATGGAATCAGAAATCATCGATGAAGAGGACCAAGACCGAGCCCAAGACATTGCCTTGGACACTCCAGCCTTGACATAGGATCCCGCTAGCAAAATGCTGACTCACAGGAGTGGAGGAAATCACTTAATTTAAGTAATGCTCTAGTGTCCTGGTCAAATTCCCTGTAGATAAATTGGGGAGGAAGAGGGGGAAAATAAATAAATAAATAAAAACACCAAGGAAACATCAAAAAATAGACGATTTTATTTTACACTTTGGCCATAAACAAAACTTAGTGCAATATGCTTTTTAAAACCACAGCATACAATAAAACGTTCATATTTATACAAAGCATTTTATTTCATATAAAAAGGTGTATATATTACTTTATAAAGATTTGTTAACTTATGGCCCGGCCAAGCATATAAAATCTGAGAAAATTTCATTCTGAACAAACTTTATCCCAAAGTTCTATAAAAACCCTCAATAAATAAATATATATTACCTCAGTCCAAAATAAAGCTTAAAATTTACTCATCCCTGAAAGGAGAAAAATATTGGTCGCTCTATCTTTTAGTGGCTGGGATGCATCAGCTGCGAGTGGTGTACAAAATCGACCACTTTGACACCAGCCTGCGGCGTATATTTTGCAGCGCAAGCCCTCGATTTCGAGCAAAACGGCACGGTGGTAGCCATATTGCTCACCCAATGGAAACGGTCCTTCCGCCTCCAGCGGCCTCCCAATTGGTTGGGTGCAGAAAGGGCAGGACGAGGATTTTCATTTTGGCAAGTCTGAAAGAGGAAGTTTTATATTTAAGAAACGTGTTTCACACTCGAGCTTGGACTCCCTATAGGAGGAGAAATTAAAACGAACCTGCTTCTGGTACACACTGTTAGGGTTGAAGATTGTGGGGATCGGGTACGAGACGAGCTCAGCTCCCTCTTTGTCGGTGTCGAAATCCGTATCGTCTGAAGCAGAGCTGGAGCAGATGGACGAGCAGGCAGATGAACCAGAGTGGTAGTCGGAGGTAGCCCTGTCCACAGCAGATGATACAGAAGCAGAAAGCCCTGATGTGGCGTCTGGAAAACGGGCAACGGAAAAAGGGCAGCTCCGTTCTGCATACCTGGAGTGGGTGGGGTTGCAGAATTTGGGACATCAGCATGGGCACATCCTGTTGCAAGAAAGACCGTTTAAACTTGGAAACCTTGTGTCTTAAAGTTCCTGCAATTTTTCACATTGAAAAAAGATCGTTCTGAAAATTGCATCACGACGTACACATTTACACACCTAGTTTTGACATCAGAACCGATTCATGAAACCAATCATGTATACACCCGTTTTGTACACTGGCAATCAACCTATTGCCGTCAGATCAGCATAGTCATCTCAACAAACTAACGCAAATGGGAAAACACAAACCATTGGTATTACTTGACATTCCAATTATAGATATCTAGCGAGGTGCCCGTGATATGCACTCTGCATGGGTAAGAGCCTAAAATCTCACGAACATGGACAACCAGCTCGTGAATGACTTGGGCAAAATAAATAAATATTAAGAAACTGCAGCTGAACCCCACAACAAGGTGGGTAAGAGTTCTATATGCAGTAAATGGCGAAACTGCCAATGCCAAACCCGTTAATGTGTTTACATGCAGAGAAAGAGCAACTTCGTACAAGTGGAAACTCAAAATCCTAATTTTATTGAGAAATTTATGAAACGTCCCATCCGCATTAGAACACCCACTCGGACCCCAAAAGGTCCCACAGACAGTTTGGTGGGGCTAGCCCCAAAACCGAGGGAGTAGTTCAGGAACAGGCACTCAAACAGTCCTGCTTTATTACATAGATTCGATAGGGTTCCAAAGGAAGGGTGATGGGGGCCTGGAAACTGGGGGCAATGTCAGATACCAATTTTGATTCCAACCTTAAAACTCACCTGCAGCTCACCTCTCCAGGATCCACCCAGATAGTCAGCTCCTGTGGGAGACCGAGCAGGCTGTAGGGGATATTCACAGAATGGCACACATCCAGGAACAGCGGTTCCACAGGCTGGGAAGTGGATATGCGTAGACATCTTGGAAAGGATAGGGAAGGGGGGGGAGGGGAAGGGAGGCAGGTGGATGGGAAAAGTCTTGAACCCACCAGTATACAGAAAACCCGACCTCAACCAAAACTAGAGTTTATAGAACACGTTACCCCACACACAATGTTAAAGTATATATACTTCAATTAGGGAAAAAAGGTTTTTTTTTTTAAAGGTCTTTAAAAAATATCCACAAGTTTAGCACCATTGAAGCAGTCTTATACACCACCCTATAGAACATGGCCAAGTACTGATAAACAAAAGGGTTTTTTGGAAGTGACAAGGCGATTTGGGTTCTACACAATGTTCAAGTAAATAATGCAATTCAAATAAAAATAAAGATCATAAAATTATATAAATAAATTCCGAAATTCACTGCCATTTCACCAAGTTTATTACACCTCCCTATCCAACACGTACATTCAGGGGTGTCGAGAAAGGGGGGGGGGGGGGTCGCTGCCTTGGGTCCGCAGCCGGAGCTTCTGCAATTGTTTTTTAACAGTGCAGTGAACCCCCTCATCGGCTCATCCTCATTTCCTAATAGTTACATTTAAACCCAGAAGCAGATTTTGCTTTTCTTGCCAGAAACAAAACATTTACCGCTTTTATTAATGGTAGTTTCAAACTTTACAGAAAATTATTAACCAGAAATGTGTTACAAAGAAATGGGTTTGTATCCTCTTTGTCCAAAAAAAAATTTTTTTTTCCATCCTCTACGTAATTTTTTTGTCAATCTTATGGAGAAATAGTGTTCAACAGTCGAGGGTGCGAATTGACTCGATCGGTCCAAACGTCCTGCTATCTCTATTTTCGATCATACAGCGAAATAAAAGTGACCATTTGTTTTTTTTATTAAAGAAAATTCCTTAAAAAGTGAAAGGGTGGGGATTGTGGTGGGGATTGTGGTGGGGGTCCCGAGGTCGTTTGCCTCTCGACGCGCCTGCGTACAGTAGTTCTTAGTGCCAATTTGTGTGCTTTACGGTGTCCTTAAAAACATTAAGTTTCCGGTTTGGAATGATTTTCAATTTTGTTTAACTGTCAGACAAACAAAACCAAAAAAAAATAAAAAATTAAGTTAACCCACTCCTCCCTGCACATGTGCGATCAGGATGAATTCAGAAGCAAAGTACTATTAAACTATAGGATATATATATTATATATATATATATATAAAACATTCAATTTAAATAAGTTGTTCCTTGATCATAAACTGATCACCGATTGCTTAACCCCACTTTTCACTTCATGTACGTGGGGAATGGGCGTTACTTGACCTGCAACCATTATTTACAAGTCTGAAAGGGGGGGGGGGGGAAGGGGGGGGAGGGGGGGAGGGGGGGAAGGGGGGGAAGGGGGGGGGAGGTGGGAGAGGGCAGATTTAGTGTTACATTACCTAGAAAATATTGTAGGGAAGATTAATGGGGTAGAAAAGATATGGGAGAGATTGAGGATGACGTGAGGTGGTGGTACATCACCACCTTGATCTCCTGGAGAAGTGGAATTGCACTTCAGAAATTGAAAGTCCTCACCATGCAGGTTGGAGTTTAGAGGAAAGAAAACAGAAAAGGAAAGAAGGAAAAAAAAATTAAAAATAAAGTAAAGGTGCCCATCTTCTCACCTGAAAGCCTGTCCACGGCTCGGATGGTCCGGGTACCAATGTGGTCGGTACTTGCCCAACAGCCGTGCAGTCAGTTCGGTGATGAATGCTGCGACCAGCGTAACTGGGAATGTATCGCCACGGCGCAGCAACCGCGACACAAAGAATACTGCTGCAGCGATTTCCTCCCACATTCTGCAACAATCGCAATCGCCAACACTGCCGCGACCTTCAGGCTGCAACTTCAAAGGGCCAATCCGACAGTCAATGACCAGGTCGGGAATTGACCTCAAACTGCACCAAAACAGTTTTAAAGATCAAACTTGTTTATATGAACGTACTTTACAAATCACCCTTCACCAGTTAAAGTGCCAGGGAACGAACACGAACCGAACACGAACCGAACACGAACCAAACACGAACCAAACACGAACCACAACCCACAACCACAACCCAAATGAAGCTTTCAAACTTACGTAATCACCTTTACGTCTTTCTTTGGAACAAATATATCACGAATTAAATAATGTACTTTTTTAATATAAAAAACTCTCCCAAGGAAATACCGCTACAACTTTCAGGTACCAAACAACACTTTGTGCGATTTTAAAGGATGTAAACAAGAAATGCGGCACCGTAACTACTTTAATTAATAAAAACCATTTCCAGCTGTATTTATTTAAAAGCAACATTAATCAAGCTCGTTTGAGTTCTCAGGTGTGTCTCATTACCAAGCAGCTAGCTAGCGTTTGCCAAGCAGGCCGTTCCTTATCAACCGTTTAGAATGGAGTGCTTGCTCGAGTGCTTAAGCCAGCTGGCGAGCGCTCCACCAGCTGATTGGTAACGGACTCTTCATCAATACAAAAATCGATATTAAATGATATAAATATCTCATCGACCGTATGGTTCGCTAAACCAGTGTAAATGGGTAAAGTATTAACCACGTAGTTCGGTTCTTGCTGCTTTGTTTCTTGCCTCTTTCTTTCTTTCTTTCTTTTTATTTATTACTTGCAAAATCGAAGATTTTTCAAGTACATGGTCGGTTGCGTTTGTGGTTCTGTTTGTTTGTCACTTGGCAAGAATTTTTTTTTTTTTTTTGCAAGTATGTTGCTCACTCCGGTTTGTGTGTTTTTGTGTGTTTGTCTGTCCGCACACATAAACTTGCCTACAGGTCACAATTTTAAACCAATCTTCAAGAAGCTTCACCAAATGGTAGAGTTCGTGGTCCAACAAAATCCTCTATTTTTGGGGTCAAAAGGTCAAAAGGTCAACATAGGCCAAAGGTCAAACATTTTTTTAGAAATTCTAATATCCTCAATTTTCATCCGATTGACTTGAAATTTGAAGAGGATTTACATATCGGCTAAATGAATTCAACCACCAACTATTTTTGAGATCAGCATCGGCCAAAAGGTCAACATAGGCCATAGATCAACATAGACCTGAGCCTCGTCCTGGTGATGGGGTTGCTATCTTTATCAAAAACTCTCTTCCTCACTCTCCCTGCACTGCCCTCTCTCCACCCCACCCCCAGGAGTACCTCTGGCTACGGCTTCCTCTCCGTTCCAACCTTTTGTTCATATGTGTGTTGTACCGTCCTCCAAACAGTGATGACTCCATTTACATTTCGCTGTCTGACAACATGGACCAACTTCTATCAACTCATCCCAACTCTCTCTTCCTCATATGTGGCGACTTCAACTGTCATCATGCCAGCTGGCTGGGTGTGGGTTCATCTCTCACCAGCCATGGCACCTCAGCAAAGGACTTCTGTGACTCATTGGGACTGACACAATCTGTCAATTTCCCGACCCGGATCTCAATCAATGGAGCATCTTCTCTTCTGGACTTGGTTATGATAAACTTCCCTGCAAATGTCTGCTGCTCTTCTTCTGCTCCAATCGGTTCTTCTGATCATGTGCTTGTTAAAGTGGACATCTCTCTGACCATTCTCAGAGAGCCTCCTCAGCATCGACGAGTCTGGCATTTCACTCAGGCTGACTGGCATGGTCTTCAAGCAGCCATCAATCATCTGGACTGGTCTCCCATCTCTACTGCCTCTGACATCAATTCTTCCTGGGAATTCTTCCAAAGCAAACTGCTCTCTCTCATGCATAGATTTATCCCATCTCGTCTTCAGTTGTCTTACCCTTCCTCCCGTCCATGGTACACTGAATCTTGTGGTGAGGCAGTTGCCCTGAAACAACTTGCCTTTGCCTCTTGGAAGGCAAATCCAACTGAAGGCAATCTCAGTTCTTTCCACTAAGCTCGGAACAAGTGTGTGTCTACCCTCAGGAGTGCCAGGAAGCACTATCTCTCCACATTCAATAATGAACTCTCAAACCTTCTCCTTCCTCCAAATCCTGGTGGCGTCTGGTCAAATCCGTTTCTGGTGTTTTTTTCCCCCTCCACTCCCTCCCTCACCTCAAATGGCTACACAATTGACACTGCACGTGACAAAGCCAAATGCCTCACCATGCAGGTTGGAGTTTAGAGGATCAAAACCTCGATCTTGTATACAAAAAAAAAAAAACAAAAAAAAAAACGTAGTTTTGGTGAGCTTATGGAATGGCAGGTCATCAGTCCGTAAACACCTGCAACTTCTTCTCCGAAACTACTAATGGGATTGTGACCAAAACTGGCACAACTGATACTTGGTATGTTGCAACTCAAGTTTGTTCAGGGCATTAACAAGATCGGTGTCTAAGGGGGTCTCCCAGGCAGTGGGTCAAAATAGGTCCAGGCTTGACCCACAAAATAGGTATTCGCTTTCTTCTCCGAAAGTACACACACAATATCAGTAAAACTTGACCACAATCTTCATCACCTGTGATGCACCAATGTTTGAGCATGGCATTAGAGAAATTGGGGTCTAAAGGGTACTATGGGGGGGGGATTTTCCCCCCAAATAGGTATTTTTTTGTTTGTTTGTTTAAATCTTATGAGTATGTTTGTATGATCCTACATGCTGCCCTGTCTCCGAGCAACCACTGAAATTGGTTTAAAATAAGGTTATATTTTGTTATATTAAGGTTATATAAATAAGGTTATATTTTGTTATATTAAGGTTATATAAATAAGGTTATATTTTGTTATATTAAGGTTATATAAATAAGGTTATATTTTATTATATTAAGGTTATATAAATAAGGTTATATTTTGTTATATTAAGGTTATATAAATAAGGTTATATTTTGTTATATTAAGGTTATATAAATAAGGTTATATTTTGTTATATTAAGGTTATATAAATAAGGTTATATTTTGTTATATTAAGGTTATATAAATAAGGTTATATTTTGTTATATTAAGGTTATATAAATAAGGTTATATTTTGTTATATTAAGGTTATATAAATAAGGTTCTATTTTGTTATATTAAGGTTATATAAATAAGGTTATATTTTGTTATATTAAGGTTATATAAATAAGGTTATATTTTGTTATATTAAGGTTATATAAATAAGGTTATATTTTGTTATATTAAGGTTATATAAATAAGGTTATATTTTGTTATATTAAGGTTATATAAATAAGGTTATATTTTGTTATATTAAGGTTATATAAATAAGGTTATATTTTGTTATATTAAGGTTATATAAATAAGGTTATATTTTGTTATATTAAGGTTATATAAATAAGGTTATATTTTGTTATTAAGGTTATATAAATAAGGTTATATTTTGTTATATTAAGGTTATATAAATAAGGTTATATTTTGTTATATTAAGGTTATATAAATAAGGTTATATTTTGTTATATTAAGGTTATATAAATAAGGTTATATTTTGTTATATTAAGGTTATATAAATAAGGTTATATTTTGTTATATTAAGGTTATATAAATAAGGTTATATTAAGGTTATATAAATAAGGTTCTATTTTGTTATATTAAGGTTATATAAATAAGGTTATATTTTGTTATATTAAGGTTATATAAATAAGGTTATATTTTAAAATGTGATATTTTGAACACGATTCGGAAATCAAACCTGTAATTTCGCATTACTGTGTCTCTGATTTTTTTTTCTCGATCACGCATGTGCGGAGAGGAGTGAGATTTTAATTTTTACTCTGCCTGTCTGACAGTCAAACAAAATTGAAAATCATTCTAAACAGAAAACTTATTGTTTTTAAGAATACCATAAAGGACAAACAACAGGCATGAAAATTTTCCACTCGTAAACCTCGCCCATGTCCTTGTTTCCCCAAGACACCTGAGTTAATGCTTTCTATTAACTTTCTAGTTTTTTGGGGTTTTTTTAAAACCTTTTTTCAACCTTTTTGAAATCATTCCAAACAGGAAAATGATGAAAATAATAACAATAAAAATAAATGATTTTGAAATTGTTTTTTTTAAAACTTGTTTACCTTTATATTTTACTTTTATCTATTTTACCTTTTCAGTTCTCCGACAATCTCAATTTGTCGATATTATCATACAATGTATTGATGCTTCGTGAAAGAAATCACGAAAAGAATATAGCAATGCGTGTACAGTATTACCTTTCACACTTCTGTTGTTTTCCCAGTGCTCAAAATGGTGAAGGCGAAAGTGACCTGGAGTCGTGTCCATCCTTGATGAATATTTAGAATCTGCTCTCCTCCCATTGACTCCCCACTTCCTCCCATTTGCTTCCTACTTCCTCCCCCTTCCCTCCCCACTTCCTCCCACTTCCCTCCCCACTTCCTCCCACTTCCCTTCCCACTTCCTCCCACTTCCCTCCCACTTCCCTCCCCACTTTCTCCCCCTTCCCTTCCCACTTCCTCCGACTTCCCTCCCCACTTCCTCCCCTTCCCTGCCTGCTTCCTCCCCTTCCCCCCCCCCCCTGCTTCCTCCCCCTTCCCTGCCCGCTTCCTCCCCCTGCTTCCTCCTCTTCCCTCCCATGTCCTCTCCTCTCCCCAAGTCTTCTCCTTCCTTTCCCACGTCCCGTATGCACCATACAGTCCTTTAATTTCGCTCACATTACTGTTATCTCCTCCCAAGGTTACCTTTCTCTCCAGACAACCCCAACATTCTCCTCCCCTCTTTTCTCTTTCTTTTCTCAATATTAACGTTTCTAAGTTACTCTGGCGAATGTCACTTCAGCTGCTTTATTTTTCTGGCTCCCAACACCCTTGTTGCTGAGTCTGATTTTTTTTTTGTTGTTGTTGTTGCGGTACCAACTCTTGATCATGTCCCAGCAGGTGTTAACGGCTTTCTGATGACGTCAGACAAGTACAAAGTATATAATTTGCGGCATTTTACAATTGTGTGTGGTCCAGGCACTTATTTGGCTTCCTTACTTTGGCAACTCATCGGGGTAATCACAGATAGGAGAATGAGAAGCTGTGAATATGAATGATTTTCTGGGAATTTTGGTGAAATGTGAAGCCAAAGTTATGCATTATCCAAGATATCATTCATGTTTTATCCTTACATTATTTTACCTCCCACACCATAGTTTTGGACAAACAGGTTATATAAAAGTATTTTGTTTTATAGATATAGGGATGAACACTGACTATCAGATAATAATGACTAACAGGACTTTGCCATAATTACAGCCATAGTAGGGATCTCCCGCCATAGCTCCCGCCCTAATTCCCAGGTGGCTCCCTCGGGCGGAGCCTATCCTTTGGGAATCCGGATGAAAAGATGTCCAGGTCCACACGTGAATACGACAATCTGTCAATGCTTTTGTCGTATTCCAAGAATACCATGAACCGTCCTTGCTGGTTTGCAAAGCCCGATGGAATGCTATTATTATTTGGACACCATTTATACAAAGCATAGAACGGCACTCGGTAGGGAGCATACCTCCACCTGGTGAACAGTTTACGTTTTGTATCTCAGAGTAGACCAGAAAATCACAATACAGAATTTATATAATGTAGAAACATTCGTCACCAAACTCGAATCGAATCGTCCTTGTCAGACACCCAACCTGTCCACCTAGTTTCGTCCAAATTCGTCCACAACTTTTGGAGATATCCTGCTATGTATCGTTTTTGTTCCTATCGCCCAACGGTGAAGAATCACTAAATAAATTCTGGTGGCCGGATACAAATCCGGATCTTCTCCAAAATTTAATCATTTCGTCAGTGTCACATACGCTACTTCTCTGCCAAATTTCGTCCGAATCCGTCCTCAACGTTTTGAGATATTTTGTACACAAACGGACAGGGGTGAAACATCACCTCCACCCACCTTTGGTGGTGGAGGTAATAATAAAATGACCACACCATGTTCAGATGAGTGCACATACTATGGATGAATTGAATGGTAAAATGAAAAGTAGAAGGACATGCTGCATGAGAGCTTTGATTAATTGAAAACTGAGATAAATTCCAAATTTTAGTGTTGGCATGGAACATTTCACAATTGAGTGTTCGCCGCTTGAAAAACAATAGTTTGTGGCTAGAGATTGCAGTCCGCTCTACAGGGGAGTCATAACAGGACACGGTTTTAGCTGCTTATACAAGATTTGCTTATACCATGTATTTATATTGTTTTATTTCAGATAATACAAAAAATACATTAAACAAAGATGGCAGACACCAGTCCATTTACAGTGGAAGAGAGGCTGGCAGCAGTGGTGTGGTACCAGGAGAGGAGAAACACAAAGAAGAAGATGAATCAGGTGCAAGAAGGCTTTGAGGAGCGTTTTGGAAAACCAACACCATCAAAATCAAATCTTCATCTTTGGGAAAAAGGTATTTCAGACTGGAAGCGACAACAAGCACAGCGGACGGCAAAAAATTAGTGCTTTGGGAATTCAGAACATTATAACATCCGCTCTCAGATCTCCGAAAAATCATTACGGAAACGTTCTGCAGAGTTGGGTGTTTCGTATTCATCGTTATGTCACACAATGAAAGAAGAACTTCACATGAAACCATAGAAACCAACTGTCATTTGTGAATTGACAGATGCAGATCATGAAAAACAGGTCGACAGCTCGAGACGGAATGCTGCAGCACTTTGATACAATTCCTAAAATATCAAAGGTTATAATGTTTAGTGATGAGCCTGGTGTTGGCTTAGCGGTTAGGGTGCCAGCTTGGGATCCTAGGGCTTAGCGGTTAGGGTGCCAGCTTGGGATCATAGGGCTTAGCGGTTAGGATGCCGGCTTGGGATCCATGGGCTTAGCGGTTAGGATGCCGGCTTGGGATCCATGGGCTTAACGGTTAGGGTGCCAGCTTGGGATCCTAGGGCTCAGCGGTTAGGGTGCCAGCTTGGGATCCTAGGGCTTAGTGGTTAGGGTGCCGGCTTGGGATCCGAGGGCTTAGCGGTTAGGGTGCCAGCTTGGGATCCATGGGCTTAGCGGTTAGGGTGCCGGCTTGGGATCCATGGGCTTAGCGGTTAGGGTGCCAGCTTGGGATCCATGGGCTTAGCGGTTAGGGTGCCGGCTTGGGATCCATGGGCTTAGCGGTTAGGGTGCCAGCTTGGGATCCTAGGGCTTAGCGGTTAGGGTGCCGGCTTGGGATCCTAGGACTTAGCGGTTAGGTTGCTGGCTTGGGATCTTAGGGCTTAGCGGTTAGGGTGCTGCATTGGGATCCTTGGGCTTAGCGGTTAGGGTGCCAGCTTTGGATCCTAGGATCCTGGGTTCGAATCCCGGTCGATGGCTGAATTAACACCAGTCAGGGTGACCCAGCCTGTCATCCTTCCGAGGTCGGCAAATTGAGTACCAGTTGACTGGTAATTCCCTGTTTGTCGCAAGAGGCGACTAACAGGGTTGGCGGCAGGAAGGGCATCTGGCCATAAAACATTGCTTCACAAAAGAGGACCACGGTGCCCCAAAAAGGTCCAACCCCTGCTCTATGGGGGAAAATGGCCTCTAAAGGCGGTCTCTTATAATGTTTAGTGATGAGTGCGCGATTTACCTGAGTTCATCTCGCCCAATGTTTACTTTTGGAGTGATGCTAATCCATATTATGTTAAAGAAGTGCAAGACCATCCACCACATGTTATGGTTTGGGTGGTGTTATCTGCCCACCACCTCATTGGTCCTTACTTTTTTGATGTCGGTCAACGAGCAGTCATATCTGAAACAATGGACCTCTGTTAATAGGGAGAATTACCTCACATCTCAACCTGAATGACGTAGACTCGCCCATGAGATTGATTTCCGGCAGGATGGGGCACCTTCGCCAACACTTCTGTGGCCGCCCCGCAGTCCTGCCCTCTTGTGACCATGCTCTGTGGGTGTATGTCAAAGCTAAGGTTGCAGAACAACACATGGCACCTGTTGATGAACCGAAACAATGCATTTGGCACCATAAAACATGGTATTTAGTGTCGGTTTTCACACCGCACATTGAGAAATATTACCTTGTGCCATGGCAACGGATGACGTCATACGGATGCACTCAATGTCGAAGGAGGTATTGTAATTCTTGTGTTACTGTAATATGTTATTATTACTCCTGTTATTATGTTTTACTGTTATTACTGTCATATGTTATTACTCCTGGGACTTATGACTCACCTTGTAGAGCCAGATATAGGGGACCAAAAGGTGAGTCACTGAGTCATATCAACAGCGCACAGGTGCAAATAATTGAACATGTTGCTCAACCCCATGAGAGTCTTAGGAGGTAAAAGTAAAAGTGGACCAAGCTAAGGAAGAGATGGTGTTGATGCTGATGGTGCCGACTAGGGGCCACGCTTGGGGGGCCATAGGCCATGGTAGGGTGTAGGGGAAAGGGCCAGGTACTCTATGCATAGAAATGGGACATTATTGAGCCACATAGGGTGGCTTTTATATGGTGACAGGTATTTTATTGCAGAATGAATAAATTGGATGCCAGGATAAATATGGGATGTCAAAAGTTCAAAAGTTCCCATTTATTCAGCCTTCGTTTCCGGTCTGTGCAGCGACAATAACGACTTCAAATAAAGATCATGTAAGATTTACCTTGTGCAGGTTCAATCCAGCACTACTCACCTGCACTCATTCGTTTCTCCTTTTTCTGCCGTGATGTACCAAGATGACCACAACCTTCATCACCCGTGATGTGCCAAAGTACCAAAGTTTGTTCACGGCATTAAAAAAAATATGCCCCTATTGGGGTTTACAGGGGGTCAAATTGGGTCCAGATTTGACCCCCAAAATAGGTATTTGCTTTCTTCTCTGAAACTACACGCACTACTTGGATGAAGCTTCAACACAACCTTCACCACCCGTGATGTACCAATGTTTGTTCATGGCATTAGAAAAATTGGGGTCTGAGGAGGTACATTGGGTGGAGGGGGGGGGGGGGTGGTGGGGGGGAGTTGCGCCCCAAAATAGGTATTTTTTTGTTTCTTTCTTTAAAGTCTTACGATTATGTTGGTATGATTCTACATGCTGCCCTGTCTTCTAGCAACCGCTGTAATTGGTTTAAAATACCTTTAGTCAGTGCAGTATACTGTTTGTTCTACCAGGTGAGCGCCGGGGGTATCGCCCCCAAGTTTTTTTTGCTGCACTCTGCCATGGAGACCAGCTGCAACAACCTCCGGCGTACAGTGCTGGACGAGATGTTCATGTTCAAGCTCTCATTTCATTTGTCAGATGCTCACTTGATTTTCTTCCATCACGTCGGCTGAGCAATTCCAAGTGCTTGTCTTGGGGGAAGTTCCTCTGGGTCTTCCTGACCTTTTCTTGTCCGCTTTCTTCTCGGCGTTGCAAAGTGTATCTCACACCATTGCAGAAGATCTTCAGGTTTTCTGATATTTTCATCATAGTGTTCCCTTCTTCTCACAGAGTTAGGATCTTCACACACTGTTCTGTTGAAAGTTGCTTCCTTGGCGCCATTCTGAACACATTCATAGACTTTAAAACAACGGAACAAGCAGGTGAAAACTAATTTCACATATTCACTAAGTTAACAGACTGGTCAAACAAATGGGACATGTCTTTCAATCCTGACAAATCTCACACTCTCACAATGTCTCTCCGAAAAGACCGACTGGACAACCCTCCCATCCACTTTCTGAATAATCCTCTCCAAGAAGTTCTGTCGCTCAAGCTTTTCGATCTCACTATCTGCCATGATCTTTCCTGGGAAAACCACATTTCAAATCTGGCCTCCAAAGCCGTCGCCGACTGGGCATCCTCCGTCGTGCGAAGTCCTTCCTTGGCACACCTGAGCTCCTCACCACATACAAGGCTTTCATCCGCAGCTCAATGGAATACTGCTTTCCCCTCTGGGCCGGTGCTCCTGCCTCACACCTAGCCCGTCTTCACGCTGTTGAAACTAAAGCGTTCAGAATCATTGGAATCTCCCGCGATTAAGCTGATTCTGAGGGCCTTTCACTTTCTTACCGCAGGCAAGTTGGTGGTCTTTCTGTCTTCTACCGACTCCTCTCTGGCCTTGCTCCCCCAGACCTGTCTGTGCTCTGTCCCCCAAATATTCCGACAGGTCGCACAAGATCTGCCTGCAACCCTCTTATGGTTAAACTGCCAAAACCTAGGCTCTCTGCTCACCTTCACTCTTTCATTCCCCTTTTCTTCCGCCTCTGGAACAAACTCCGTCACTCTCTTCAATCCCACTCCTCCCTCCAGGTCTTTAAAACGGCTGTTCACCACCATCTCTTATCTTCCCCCATCCAAAACCTTGATCTTTTCTACCCCCGCTAATTCACCCCAGATACACTTTTTTGAAATACCGACTTCTTTCCTGGAAGTCCTAACAGTGTCCATATGTTTTATACCTCTCCCATCCCCCCCCCCCCCCTCCCTCACCACGCCTCCTCCCCATGCTCCCTCCCCCCAAGCCCTCTCCCTCCCACAGATCTCCCGATGTCCCTGTTCTCTACTGTTGTACTTGTGTGCTTCCCCCTCTCTCCCCATCTTGTCTACCGCTCCCCTTATTATATGTTTCATGTGTCTGTTTGATTTTTTGTGTGATTAATGTTCGCTCTTTCACGAGCCTCGATGTTGTTCACAAAAAAAAATAAAAAAAAGTTGCAACTTTTATTGTGGTTTCTTATACTTCACATTAATGTTGCTGCATGGTGTTGATTACTTCATTAATTTATTAATTACTGCACAAAAATCCACAAACTGATTCCTGCATATTTTCTTTGTGGAAAGTGGAATTTTCTCGCACATTATGACACATGTATAGCAAATAAGCAATTAGGTGAATGAACAGGATTTAATAATTAAATTGATATATGTAGGATAATTATATACCCAGACCAGGAATCGAACCCAAGTCCTCTGGAAAACCATACCAGTGCTCTGCCATCTGAGCATGGAATTTCCCCACACATATGATTGCTACTCTCTTTCCGTCACTGCTTCCGGGGCACTCGCTGACAACCATTGGAGCACCAATGGCCTGAAAACGAGAAGGTCTTCCTCCAAATGGGGGGGGGGGGGGGCGCCGGAGAGTGTAATTTTCCATGTCTGGGTATGTAGTTTCCCCACACATATGATTGCTACTCTCTTTCCGTCACTGCTTCCGGGGCACTCGCTGACAACCATTGGAGCACCAATGGCCTGAAAACGAGAAGGTCTTCCTCCAAATGGGGGGGGGGGGGGGGGGGCGCCGGAGAGTGTAATTTTCCATGTCTGGGTATGTAGTTTCCCCACATATATGATTGCCACTCTCTTGCCTTCACTATGCCTTTCCTTCTTTCCTTCACTACTATTGCTTCAATACGCCCCCAGTGGTGTTTGTAATGGCGGACATGGATTTGTCCCCCCCCCCCCCCTCCCCCATTGGAGGAAGACCCTCTTGCTCATTCAGGGTCACCCAGATAGCTCAGATGGCAGAACACTGCTATGGTTTTCCAGAAGACCTGGGCTCGATTCCTGCTCTGGGCATGTAATTTTCCCACATATATCAATAAATAGAAACCTCAATCAATATCTAGCATTTGACAATATTCTAATTTCTGCAACTGTAAACTGTGAAATATAAACCTCAATACAAATTTACGTTACAATTTCAATTGACAGCTGTTTAAGGATTCATCAAATTGTTTATGGAAGTGGATGAGGGTGGTTTAATGAAAGGTATTGAAGTGCCACATGGAGTGTATTTACTACCTCATCTACTGAAGGTGGGCGGAGGATATCTTTTCATCTCTGTCTGCCTGTTTGATTGTGAAAAGGATATCGACAAAAAGTTAAGGACGGATTTGAACGAAGTGATTCTTCACCATTGGGAGATATTTAGTATGATATTTAAAAAAGTTATGGACGGATTTGGGCGACACTTGGTGGACAGGTTGGGTGTGTGATGCGGTCTAGTGGATTCGATTTTGGTGAAGATCTGAATATGGATTCGGATACTATAATTATTTAATTTTTTAAGTGATTCTTCACCATTGGGAGATATTTAGTATGATATTTTAAAACGTTATGGACGGATTTGAGCAAAACTTGGTGGACAGTTTGGTGTGACAAGGACTAATCGATTCGATTTTAGTGAAGATCTGAATCTGCACTCGGATACTATAATTATTTAATTTTTTAAGTGATTCTTTACCATTGGGAGATATTTAGTGTGATATTTCAAAAAGTTTTGGAATGTGTGTGTGTGTGTGTGTGTGTGTGTGTGTGTGTGTGTGTGTGTGTGTGTGTGTGTGTGTGTGTGTGTGTGTGTGTGTGTGTGTGTCCTGAGCAAGCAAAAAGTTATGAAGTGTGTGTGTGTGTGTGTGTGTGTGTGTTTGTGTGTGTGTGTGTGGGGGTGTGTGTGTGTGTGTGTGTGTGTGTGTGTGTGTGTGTGTGTGTCCTGAGTAGGCAAAAGGTTCGTTTATATTCTTAAATCCTGTAAATCCAAGTAGTTTATTTTGGGGGTGGATTGTGAGCTTGATAAAACAAAGTAAATCAAATCTCTTGTCTCTTGGTGAGACTCGTACTGTTGTATAAAGTTTATTGTTTTATTTCTCATGCTGTCGATCCATCAGGATGGACCGGTGGTTTATAAAAGCTAAATCTCAGTGAAAGTGTTTATCAGGTAACTTTCTGATTGTGAGGGATTACTCACAGGAATGTACCACGCAGCCCTGGATCAAACTAAACACGCTGATTTTACATGCGGCCTGCAAAACATACCTGGATGTACCGCACGTGTAACGCAGTAACTATAAGTACGTAATGGTAGCGGTGACGTGGGGGTGGGTGGAGGGGAGGTTGAACCCACAGGTAACCTAATCCCTGTTCGCATATTCGCGCTCGAACCCACAGGTAACCTAATCCCTCCCTGTTCGCATATTCGCGCTTGAACCCACAGGTAACCTAATCCCTGTTCGCATATTCGCGCTTGAACCCACAGGTAACCTAATCCCTGTTCGCATATTCGCGCTTGAACCCACAGGTAACCTAATCCCTGTTCGAATATTCGCGCTTGAACCCACAGGTAACCTAATCCCTGTTCGCATATTCGCGCTTGAACCCACAGGTAACCTAATCCCTGTTCGCATATTCGCGCTTGAACCCACAGGTAACCTCATCCCTGTTCGCATATTCGCGCTTGAACCCACAGGTAACCTAATCCTGTTCGAATATTCGCGCTTGAACCCACAGGTAACCTCATCCCTGTTCGCATATTCGCGCTTGAACCCACAGGTAACCTCATCCCTGTTCGCATATTCGCGCTTGAACCCACAGGTAACCTCATCCCTGTTCGCATATTCGCGCTTGAACCCACAGGTAACCTAATCCCTGTTCGAATATTCGCGCTCAAATCCACAGCAGGCCCGCGTTCCTTGCGGCTTTGGCGCGAGACTGGGCGCGAAGCCCGTGGGGCGCGAAGCCCGTGGGGCGCGAATCCAGGTGGGTTCGGAGACGGTGGCTTATAAATGCCGGTAAGGGCTTTGGCTCTGCTCGATGTTCCAGGGACGATGTTCGAGCGATCGTAGCTCCACGTGGTTCACACAACTGTAAGTTCGTTTGCACATAATCCGTTGATTCCGTGTTATTAATGTTGCTTTTTACCTCCGACACCAAAGGTGGATGGAGGTGATGTATTCACCCCTGTCTGTCTGTCTGTTTGTTTGTCTGTGAACAAGATATCTCGAAAGGTTGAGGATGGATTTAGACGAAATTTGGCAGAGAGGTAGCGTATGTGACAAGACCGAAATGATGACATTTTGGTGAAAATCTGGATTCGGCTAGTAGAATTTTTAGGTGATTCTTCACCATTGGGAGATTGGGCCAAAAACGATAACGCAGGATATCTCAAAAAGTTGTGGACGAATTTGGACTAAACTTGGTGGACAGGTCGGGTGTCTGACAACGATGATTCCATTCGATTTTGGTGAAGATCTGAATATGGATTCGGTTATGATAATTATTTAATTTTCAAAGTGATTCTTCACCATTGGGAGATCGGGCCAAAAACGATACATATCAGGACAACTCAAAAAGTTGTGGACGGATGATTTTGATTAACTGTGATTCTGTATTGTCATTTTCTGGTCTACTCTGGGATACAAAACGTAAACTGTTCACCTGGCGCCGGTATGCTCTCTACTGAGTGCCGTTCTAGTTCACTACCTATTTATTCATAACAAATCAGGTTTTAATTCTAAAACTACAACATACAACTTGTTTGCATTTATTTTTTCCATCGTTTTCTTTATGACTGCTATTTTTATTTAGCAAAGTAAAGTATTTAAATCTCTCAAAGTTATATAAAAACAGACAAATATGTATATATATATATATATATATATATATATATATATATATATATATATATATATATATATATATATATATATATGAGTATGTATATGTGTCCATGTACAATGTGTATATGTATATACGATTATACGTGTATGTGTATATGCATATACGTACATGTGTATGTGTGTATATATATATATATATATATGTATATGTTTATTTGTATATGTGCATATGCAATTTGTGTATGTGTATATGTATATGTGTATATGTGTATATCTATATATGTGTATGTGTATATGTATATGTTTATTTGTATATGTAATATGTGTATATGTATATAGGACCTACATACACATACATATAATACATATATAAATAAACATATAGATATGCACATATACACACATACACATACACATATACATATATAGATATAGATATATACACATATGTATATATATATATATGTGTGTATGTGTATATGTACATGTGTATGTGTATATAGGTATATATGTATGTGTGTATATGTGTATGTGTATATATGTATGTGTATATGTGTGTGTGTATATGTGTATGTGTATATATGTGTATATGTGTATGTGTGTATATGTGTATATGTATATGTGTGTGTGTATATGTGTATGTGTATGTGTATATAGGAATATATGTATGTGTATATGTGTATAAATATATGATCTATATATGTGGAATATTTGTGCGTTGGTGGGTGTTAAAAATCGAACAATCCCTTTTTTAATGTATATGCAGGCCAGTGTGTCCCTGTTGCCTGGTCAAGTTGTCATTAATACCTCATGGTAGTTCTGCAACTATCAAACCGGTTCCTTCATTGAATCCCAGTAAAATATCCATTCGCTCGATAGATGAACAAAACCAATTCAAGATCGACAGACATATGTTCTTCTATATAGTTCTTGTCACTCTTGTCAGTCGTTCATTTTGTTCGTTTTACCGACTGTTATCATGTGTTATCAATAATTGAGTATAAGCCTGGTGTTGGCTTAACTCTACCTTTGCTGGGAGACCCCAAAATGCTCCCATCCCTTCGTTCATTTTCGTTATAACTACCAAAACCTCCGCTGATTAAAACATTTCCTTTCATGAGTTTTTTCTCTGGAGGCTCATGCAGGTTTTGATACCTAATTTGTGAAGGTAAGTCACACGTACCGTTTAGGTGTTACATAACCTTTTATGGTCGCATGTTCATCCAAAACCGTTGTGTGTGTGTGTGTGTGTGTGTGTGTGTGTGTGTGTGTGTGTGTGTGTGTGTGTGTGTGTGTGTGTGTGTGTGTGTGTGTGTAAAATATACCCAAACCAGTGTTATTTGCATTAGCTCATTTATAAATCTGAAAGTTTTGTCTCTTTTTGTCTTCTTACAACTAATCGTTCGTCGAAATGACCTATATTCGTGCCAATTTTATTACGATTGGATCTTCCGTTGCCTAGATGTAAGGGGGGGAGGCAAAACGCCCCCCCCCCCAAAAAATGCCCCCTAGCCAAATTGACACCCCGAATAGCCCAGGTAGGGTTAAGATCTTAGGGTCTTGAGTTTGAGCCACTGGCACACCGTTAAATAACACACCAGGTGGCCTGGCTCACCTTGACATCCATCTGTGGTCAGGAAAACGACTACCAGGTTATTGTAAACAGGGGGCACTGCATCAGCGGCACAGCCGCGCTCCCAGCAATGATGCAACCAGCAGCCACAGGCTGCATACAAATAAACAATATTGCAGAGTATAAGGACGACCTTGTGTCGACTGTTTCATGGGATCCGTCACAATTCAACTCTCTACCGTCAGGTATTCTCCGCCCAGGTGTGTCACGTGGTGAGTTTTTAACACGTTCATTCGATTCAACGACCTGATGAAACCGTTTTGAGTAAAATATATATATATAAAAAGCTCTATAGTGCCTAATAGTTTGTAGCTTTGTGAAAGGTGATGATTATCGCACAAGTGAATGAATAAATCCATTGGTCCTCTTGTTGGGAGAAGGCTGTTCACCTGAAACATGCAAACGTACCTGGTTAAATGTTGTTATAGTGCAGAAGCTACTTAACTACTTAACTAAAGCTACTTAACTTAACTGACCAGACAGTAACCGCACATTAATATGGTAAACGGTGTTACCTGGTGTCAAGGATCGTTCAAAAATACCAGACCACTCGCTACCTGCACTTTAGGTAGCAATTTATCGAGGGTGCCGGCGACAACTCGTCCAACATGCCAAACACCAGGATGGCAGTTTATAGCTGGGACAGGATTCGAACCCAAGCTATAACAAATCAACGACGATCAATGCCCATTCCTATAAGATAGTTACCGCACAAAATATGATTTAGTATATTTATCATAAACTTTTATTAGGTATAAAAATGTGACGTCACTTTTGGATGCCACTCAAAGCTGCCGTGACGTCACGTTACTGTAGTGAGCGTTGCCAGGGAGATTGTGCCCACGCTTGTGAACAGGCGAGACGAGATGGCCGTACGAACTTTGTTTTGTCCATGATGTCTTGGAACACTCCTCCAAAGTAAGTATTTTCATATTTTCCTGGAGAAAAAAGGAAGTTTATTGTCTCGCCAAAGCCTCGTGACTTAAATAGACGAAATTGAAGAGAAATTAGCATTAAAAAAATAAATAAATAAATAGTCTGCTTTATTTTCGTTATTATTAAATGTTTCGTTTTATTGCGTTAATATGATGTTAAATATTTATGTATTGAACTTCGCATTAATTATTTCCAAAGTTTGAAAGTTTGTGCATGTGGGTTGGAACCAAAACTCTTCAGATACAGGAACGTGCGAGTAAAGGTGAAATTAGTAAATTAGTTTGTAAATAAATGTGGAATTTAATTTGGAATCCCAGTACATTCGCTTGAAAGTATTCCTTAAATATTTATATGGTTGGCCAGTGAAAGGTTCCCGGTCTGGCGTAAAATCAAATAAACAAAATAACGGTGTTAAAATCGTTGTAAATCAAGACAATAAGTAATTTAAAACTTCCATTTGGAAGAAAATTCCGTTAAAATTGTCGGACAAGAAAAAGTGGGAAATGCAGTTTTGTTGCGCGATTAGTTCAATTGACTGTTTTAGGTCTGGAACTTTTTATACTCGCCTTGGGAGAAAACGTTGCACATAGCAACCATTAAGTTTTAGGTACAAAGAAAAGAATAAGCGGAATAGTTCATTATTCGGCATTTGTTATGGAAGGTATAAAATATGATTGCAAGTTGTTTTGTATTGAAAAAAACATCGCACCAGTGTCCAACGGAGCGGTTCAGTTCGGCATTTTTAATATGAAATAAGCAAATCCTAGAAATGAACGAAACCCATTAGAATTACCCTTTAGAATTACCCTTCAGAATAACCCTTTAGAATTACCCTTTGGAATAACCCTTTAGAATCACCCTTCAGAATTACCCTTTGGAATTCCACTTTAGAATTACCCTTTAGAATTACCCTTTAGAATTACCGTTTAGAATTACCGTTTAGAATCATCCTTTAGAATTACCCTTTAGAATTACCCTTTAGAATTCCCCATTAGAATTAACCTTTAAAATTACCCTTTCGAATTAACCTTTGGAATTACTCTTTAGAATTACCGTTTAGAATTACCCTTTAGAATCCCCCATTAGAATAACCCTTTAGAATCACCCTTTAGAATTACCCTTTAGAATTACCCTTTAGAATTACTCTTTAGAATTACCCTTTAGAATAACGTTTTAGAATTACCCTTAGAATTACCCGTTATAATTAACCTTTAGAATCTAATGAAAGGAAGTGACATTGTCCCTGGGGTATTGCATTCATCCCACATTTAAATGAATGAAAACATTAACGAAACAAAAAACACCAACTACAATACACCACAAGCCGTTAAATGCCATTTACAGATGCACATTCTGAAAACCTGCTGTAAAGTCTGCCACGGATTGCAAGGCCACGTGGATTGCAAAGTACTTACTACAAGTTGCAAAACATATGAAGGAAAAGAGACCAGAATAAACGGAATTGTATTCAAAACCAAGAAGGAAAGAACGCACCCTCTCGTGCTTGTTACTCCCGCCAGGGAGCAATGCATTCGATTGTGTGTGTGTGTGTGTGTGTGTGTGTGTGTGTGTGTGTGTGTGTGTGTGTGTGTGTGTGTGTGTGTGTGTGTGTTCGTGTGTTTGTGAACAAGATATCTGGAAAATTTCTGAACGGATTTGGATGAAAGTTGGTGGGATGATTGCACTTGGGGTAAGGAAGAATTGATTCGTTTTTGGTGAAGCTCAGGAAATTATTCCGGATCTCGGACGTTTTTTGGGGAATTTTTTGAGGATTTTTTTTTTCTGTTTTCCTTTAAAAACCATTTTCTCCGCAATAATTGGACCAATTGAGAGCAAATTTTTGTACCATAGGAGGGACTCGGTCTGTAGAATATTTTAATGGTAATTATGACGTCACATGTCACGTGGTTCGGCCGCCATATTGTTTTGAGTAAAAAACACTAAAATCCAATTTTCTCCAAAACGCCTGAACAGATCGAGGCCAACCTTTGCAGGCCGAATCGCATACCCATGACGAACAAAAAAGTCGGCGAGCATGACGTCATGCATCACATGGTTTCAGAGTTATGACGTTTTTAAACACAAACATTTAAAACCTAGCTCCTCCCTCATTTGGGATCCAATCGAGGGGAAACTTCACAAATCTCTTCAGCATATCAGTCTACTAAAATGTCCTTTTGGAATTTGCGATAGGTTACGTGGTTTGGCAGATATCGTTAATTAAACACAAATAATAAAAACATTTATATCTCTTGAACCACTTCGTTGATCGACGTGAAACTTCATACTGTAGTAGAAGTCATGAAGCGCAACGAGTGTGCAAAATTTGAAGATGATTGGTTGTACGGTCTGGAAGCTAGAAGTTGTTATTGCGGGAAGAAGAAGAGTCTTAGACTGTGGACGATTAATTATTTATCACATGTACAGACTTGCAGGCATCGTTTGACACAATCTCCTGGGTTAATTTGAACCTCAAATAAAATTATAATTCCAGATTTGTCAATGGCTGAGGTATATTAACAAACGAATAAAACAGATTTTGCAAAATTCGAACTTTTTTTTTTAATATCGCATATTCACCCAGGGTTGTAAGAGGCTGAAGAAGAAGAAACCTCGCATGGGCTTCCCAGACCAAAAAAATTATTCTGGTTCTGCGATTTTCAGGTTTATTTATCTATATATCTACATATCTGGGCAGTGTCTGTTGTCACTGAACTACTCCCTGAAACTTTTGTTTCCGTGGTTGTGAAGTGTTTTTAATAATGTGGTGGTGGTTTTGAATCACGTGGTGGTGAGGTATTTTGAATTATGAGGTGGTGAGGTGTAAAATGACGTGGTGGTGAGGTGTTTTTAAATCACGTGGCTCTGAGGTGTTTTTAATTAACATTGTGATATGAAAATAGTTTTCATATTTGTTGTAAATGTAGTTTAAACTCGTGTTTATGCGTGACAGCGGTGTATTTTATTTAGCAGCGTCGTCTTCAATGTTCATTTTTTTTCTAATAAAGACATATTCTGTCGTTTTAAAACCACCAAAGTGTGTATTAGGTTTTCCCCGTTTCATAAAATGTATCGTTTGATACGTATAATGCTTTAAAACTGTTTTTGTTTGTTTGTTTGTTTTTACCTCAGAAGAGATATCAACATTTACCTCAGCGAATGTCAATCCCGGTGTCAGTATTTGCTGAACTTATAAAGACTTAGGTGAGTTGTAAGTGTGACAAGCATGTGCACGGGATTCTTCCCAGAAGAACGAGTGGTCGCATTAGCTTGTACGACTTAAAATGAGCGAGTTTTGTTTTGACGTTTGGGCCAATTTTACATGTTCTATCCCTAAGGAATGAAACGAACGTTTTCCTGGCTTACAATTTTATTTGAAGTCACACATGCCTCAAAATACACTCACTTATATAGAATTGAACGCTGAATCCGAAAATGTAAGTGAAATTGCCTTGTTTTTTTTTAACATTATCTTCTATATATTCTAAATATATATCTGTGCAGTGTCTGTCTTGTGTTGTCTTGTCTTGTGTTGTCACTGAACGACTCCCTCAAACTTTTGTGAAATCGTACTATCCAACTTGACCCACGGCGGGAGTATGCGCTCTACTGAGTGGCGTTCTTGTTATATTATTAACCCTGAGAGAAAAGGCAGCAGCTCACATTAATTATGCTTTGATCACAAGAGCTTTAATCAAGTGGTATAAAAAGTACTCTGCAAAACAGAGAGAGGAAATATGAGCTTTAAGGAAAGGTAGGTACGTATTGGTTGAGCCCCAGCCTCCTGTAAAAGAACTGTATGTGAAGGAAATACAGGAAAATAATATATGGTGGATGATATTGGGACTATGGGTCAGCTGATGGAAGCTTCCAAGAGACACCAGAAGACTGCAGCAAAAAATTGCCTCGGGCCATGATCAAAACTGATTCTAGAATAACAACTATAAGGTTATTCAATCAAAGCCGAGCAACTGCGCAAAGAGCATGCTGGTGCTTTGCTAAATACCACACGAAGAGATCATCAATCTTGATCTCGGATCATCAATTTGGATTCAGACCAGGTCATTCTACTCTGGACATGCTCCTTCTGCTGTCTCAACAATGGATGGAGGTCCTCAATGCCAAACAGGAAATCAGAGCTGTCTCCCTTGACATATCACATGCCTTCGATACGGTCTGGCACCAAACCCTGCTCACCAAACTCTCCTCATATGTTATCCATGGAAACGTCCACGCAAGGCTTGCAGACTTCCTTTCTGGTCTTAGTAGTCAACGTGTGGCCCTGAATGGAATTCTCTCTTCTTTCCTTCCTGTTCAGGCTGGAGTTTCTCAAGGCAGTGTTCTGGGCCCTGTGCTTTTTCTGGTCTTCATCAATGATCTCTCCCACTCTCTGGAAAATCCTCTCTGTCTCTTTGCTGATGACCACTCTCAGCCGCTCCATATCACAACCCTCAGTTCGGCAGGCAGCAGCATCTTCACTCTCTGCAGACATGGACAATATCACAAACTGGTCAAACAAGTGGAACATGTCTTTCAATCCTGACAAATCTCTCACACTCTCACTTTGTCTCTCTGAAAAGACCGTCTGGACAACCCTCCCATCTACTTTCTCAACAATCCTCTTGAAAAAGTGCTGTCACTCAAGCTTTTGAGTCTCACTATTTGCCATGATCTTTCCTGGGAAAACCACATTACCAAGCTGGCCTGCAAAGCCAGTCGCCGACTGGGCATCCTCCATCACGCGAAGTCCTTTCTGGGAACTTCTGAGCTCCTCACCACATACAAAGCTTTCATCCGCAGCTCAATGGAAAACTGTTCTTCCCTCTGGGCTGGTGCTCCTGCCTCACACCTGGCTCAGCTTCACGCGCTTGAAACCAAAGCTTTCAGAATCATTGGAATCTCCCGCGATGAATCTGATTCTGAGGGCCTTTCTCTCTCTTACCGCAGGCAGGTTGGTGGTCTTTCTGTCTTCTACCGACTCCTCTCCGGCCTTGCTCCCCCTGCTCTGTCTGTGGTCTGTCCCCCAAATATTCCTGCAGGATGCACAAGATGATCTGCCAGAAACCCTCTTCTGGTGAAACTGCCAAAATCAAGACTTTCTGCTCACCTTCATTCCTCTTTTCTCCCGCCTCTGGAACAATCTCCCACACTCTCTTCAATCCTTCTCCTTCCTTCAGGTCTTTAAAACAGCTATTCAGCACTATCTCTTATCTCCCCCCATCCAAAACCTTGAGCTTTTCTACCCCCGTTAAAACACCCCAAATCCGCCTCTTTAAATTCCCAACTTCTTTCCTGAAATTCCTAGAACTGTTCTTTGCTTTATACCCCTCCCTCCTCCCCCAGCCTTCCCCCTTCCACAGATCTACCGACGTCCCTGTTCTCTTCTGTTGTTGTGCTTGTGTGCTTCTCTCTCTCCCCCTCTTGTCTCCCGCTCCCTTCATTGCATGTTTTATGTGTCTGTGCATGTTTTCATGTTCAATGTGTTAGCTCTTACACGAGCCTCGATTCTGTATACAAAAAAAAAACAATCCAAAGCCTCGACATTAAAAGGCCAGATGTTTCATACTGCTTCCTCTGAATCATACTATTAGGATCTTTGAATTATTTGAATGCTTAATCATTCTATTATGAGCCTGTAACAATTGATAGATTTTTTTTACCTCCCCCCTACCTCCCAATCACCCCAACTTTAGACCAAACTCAAAAGGATTATGCTGTCATTCCTTCATTGTTTGGTTGTTGTTTTTTGGAACCAGTACACATGTTCCCTACGAGAGCGGCAGGAAGGGTCTGGCATTCCTCTCTGGGGTATGTAGATTACAGTAGATTTAGGGTCGAACCTGAAGAAAATCAGGGGTGTGTTCATTTACGAAGTTTCTTGGGGAGAGCTCCTCAAGTGGCTGAAGCATTCGAGTAAACACTCCATTAAAAACCGTTGATAAGGAACGGCTGGCTTAGCAAGCGCTAGCTAGCTGCTTGATAACTGAACACATCCTGGGTTTCCTCCCTTTCAGTTTAATGTTAAACAACAGTAGCGACTGTTTGAAAAGTATTTTTGTACTGTTTGTGGTTTATAATATTTTTTACTTGTGCTGGGGGTGCTCCCATGAAACAGCACGATAAGCTATTTATACACGTCAACACGGCGTTTATTCAAAGAGGAAAAACCCCTTGGGGAGACGGGATATAATTTCCTATTAATATTGTGTTGTAATAATATTAATATTATGCTATTATATTTAGTGTTGTTACGTTTTTATTAAAAGCAGCATTGGAAAAACGCCAGGTTAAAGCCATCTTAACACAGATACACACCTCGACACGCAACCCCCTTTGCGGGGAAAACCCCCATGGGGGGGGGGGGTGGGGTGGAAGTTAAATCGTCACACCCACCATGTGACCCTTAGTCTTCCTGTCAAGTTTGGTTGAGATTGGATAAGTAACGATCGAATGTATCACGGTCAAAAATCGTCAGACAGTAGACAGATAGATACCAAATTGTGTATTTGAATATGATTCCAACCCGAAGTGTTAAAAAAAAAAAATTCTGACTTTTATAAGAAATGATGTGGATTTTATGCTCAAAAAGAAAGACTATGGTAATCAATATTTTATTGACGAAAGACAATACATACTTACCTTCAATACTTTTTCCTTCAAAATGTATGTTATCAATTGTTACCATTATGAAAACATTCTCTATCAGTTGCTTATATGTGGAATACATACACGAATATCTGCTACTTTGTTTGTAATACAAATAATAAATAATGAATTGCAGCAAGTTGATGGCATTTGTCCATTAAATGACATCATAGTCTACATGGTAACTTCTAAGTAAAACTGGAGTCTACTGCTTTGCAAATGAGCACTGTCTCACCTGTTTCGCTCATTGACTCCTGTCCCAGCACTTTTACTCCTTTACATTTTTACGCTCATTTACTCCTTTACAGCACTTAATTTCCTCTCCTATATTTTTTTCCCCACCCCATCCCCACTACAGGTTGACATCCTGCTTTTATTCTGACCACAACCCACCATACATCCCACTCCCTCCACTGTGGCACCTCATCTATCTCCACGTGGTGAGCAGCGCCTTGGCAGTGTAGTTAGCTGGTTGCTATAATGTGGGTGCAATCACTAACGACAATCGCCAGCGTGATGCTCACTTCATCTGCATGCGGTGCTCGCTACAATTATTCTTACAATCAAGAATAGAACGACACTCTTCGACGTCACGACGTCGACTGATATGCCTCCGCTCACATTATTACATCATTATAATACTTGTGTCAAGTTTGACTTAAATCCATTCAGCTGTGCCCAATTTAGCACGTTTTTACCGGACATGACCTCTGACCTATGACCTATTGACCCCAAAATTTGATTAGTTCATGTTTACTTCATTATACATACCTGTACCAGTGTACCAAGTTTTAATTTAAATCCCTTCAGCTGTTCACAAGTTCTCACATTTTTACCTAACATGACCTCTGACCTTTGGCCTTTGACCTCGGGACCCCCAAAATCGAATCGGTTAATCTTTACAACATTATACATATCTGTACCAGGTTTGAATTAGATACCTTTAGCCGTTCTCAAGTTATAGACCTATTACAGACTTTGACCTTTAACCTTTGACCTCTTGAACCCAAAATCGAATCAGTTAATGTTTAAATCATTATACATACCTGTACCAAGTTTGAATTGGATCACTTCAGCCATTCTCGAGTTATAGACTTATTACAGACTTTAATCTTTGACCTCTTGACCCCAAATTCTAATCATTTAATCTTTACATCATTATCCACACCTGTTCCAAATTTGAATTAGATCACTTCAGCCGTTCTCAAGTTATAGACCTATTACAGATTTGACCTTTGACCCCAAAATGTAATCACTTAATCCTTACAATACTATACATACCTGTACCATGCATCAGCAACCTCTTACCATTACAGTTTTATTATATCCAGTTCTTCAGGTTAACTGAAACATTAATTTTAATAATGCTACCTCTCTTTTATCAACTCTTTATAACATTGGCCAATGGGATTTAAAAAAAATACAACTATAGAAGCTGAAAGTAGAATTATCTATTCCAGCGTGATGCTCAAAGACAGGTGTTGAAAAGGCTTTGATGGCTCCCCCATCCAAAACCTTGCTCTTTTCTACCCCACTAATTCACCCCAGATCCACCTTGTTTGTAATTCCAACTTCTTTCCTGGTAGTCCTGGCAGTGTCCATATGTTTTATGCCTCTCCCACCACCTTTCCCATGCCTGCCCCCCAAAGCCCTCTCCCTCCCACAGATCTCTCGATGTCTCCATGTCTCTCGGTTCCTGCTCTCAAATGTTGTGTTTGTGTCCTTCCCCCTCTCTCCCCATCTTGTCTACCGCTCCCGATGCTTTTTGTTTTATGTGTCGGTTTGTCTTTCTGTGTGATTAATGTTCGCTCTTTCACGAGCCTCGATCTTGTATACAAAAAAAAAAAAAAAATCCAATACATATTGCTAATTTATCTGAGACAATAGGAAACAGTAAGATGTGGAGCAAGAAATTATTGATTTTTTTTTTAATCAGCAAATTGATGTAAATGTTTTTTTTTATGGAGGCTGAGAGATTATTTTTGCAAAACAAAAACAAAATAATCCTCAAAATTGTGTTGAACCAATAGCAAGCTACTTACGCGTATGGTGGAAATAAGAAAGACAGGTGTTGAAAAGGCTTTGATGGCTGTATGTGCATTGCTTAGTAAGCAGGGCTGGTTGCCAGGCAGTGGCAAACTATAAAACATCTCTCGAGGTTAAATATTTCAATCCATTTCTACAAATACAAAGAGTATATTTCAATAGTTTTGCCAAGGCGATGCAAGGCAGGGTCAAGACTGTTTATCCTGGTATGTGAAACACCCTGCAACCCATGCCTGCAGAAAACAGACTTTTGGGAAAGCTGGCCGCATTTTCCAACCAATCATCATGTGATTTTGTTCAAGAATTGTCCACGGATAGGCGATGCTATGTTGCAAGTTTCATGTCATTTGGTAAAGCGGTTATGGAGACAAAAAAGTGAGGGCCTCGGCCGACGTTCCACAACATGGTGAGGGATGATTTTGGACGCCTATTCCTGGCATATTATGTGACGACCATCACATAATGAAAATTGATGGGATTTATCCGACTGAAACTGATCCTTGAAAATTAACATAATTATTCTCTTTATTTATAATTCCCACAATTTTGTAGTTCGGCCTACTCCGTTAACTCAAGTACATTTGAAGTGGCAACGTCTTTGCGAATAATTGTTCCCCAAAACAAGGTGCTGGCTTGGTATGTGGTGTTGTCTAATGTAAAAGCCTTGGCTCATTTTAAGCAGATAATTTAATTGTCTTTATGACCTGAGATTACTCGAGATTTATGACTACTTAATGCTTGCAGTCCTTATATGTATTGAATAATATGATCACTGACGTCTTATTTTCTAGATTGTTTCTACATTTTGTTGTGGATGAATGGTTTCAAAACTCCAATGGTTTCAAAGATGTCGTCACAGGTTTTTATTTATTTATTTTTTTGTGTACAGAGTCGAGGCTCGTGAAAGAGCTAGCATTTATCAAAGAAACAAATCAAACAAGCAAGCAAACAAAGTATATAAAAAGGGGAGCGGTCGACAAGATGGGGAGAGAAGGGGAGGAAGCACACAAACACAACATTTGAGAGCAGGGACATCGGGAGATGTGTGGGAGGGAGAGGGCCTGGGGGGAGGCAGGATAGGTATAAAACGCAAGGACACCAAGGACTTCCAGGAAAGAAGACAAAAGTCACCTCAAAAAAGTGGATTTGGGGTGAAATTAGCGGGGGTAGAAAAGAGAAAAAAGAAAAAGAGAAAAAGCTAATGGAAGAAAAGAAAGCTTTTATTGATACGGAATTCAAGATCAAGGAAGAGAAGA
Organism: Myxine glutinosa; assembly: GCF_964187855.1. Classification (NCBI taxonomy): domain Eukaryota; kingdom Metazoa; phylum Chordata; class Myxini; order Myxiniformes; family Myxinidae; genus Myxine; species Myxine glutinosa. Next base: position 196,577,740 of record NC_136261.1, on the reverse strand, counting down.
ACAATACATAACAAAAAAGAGTAATCATAGATTGCAGACCCTCGCCAGGACGTGTTTGTGTGGTGTTTAGCTGCTGTGTTTGTGTGGTGTATTGACGCCATATAGTTATGTTCAATCTAATATGGCTACCGAACCACGTGACCGATGACGTCATCAATTTAATTCTCCCATACAATTTTTGTGTAGATCACGCTGAAGAAATTTCAAACTGATCGGATCAAGCATTCGACTTGGCTAATTATGACGGCATAATGAAGGCACTGATGGTATGTTGTTCCCCATGGAGAGTACTTCACAATGTGCCGTGTTTCCATTTTTTCAATGGAGCGGTTTCGGAGATACAGAGGTGCAAAGTTTATTGGTTTTTCCAAGATGGAACCCGTACCACGTGACCAATGACATCCTAATTATCATTAAACATAGGGGAAATACCCCCGGCGCTCACCTGGTAGAATAAACAGTATACTGCACTGACTAAAGGTATTTTAAACCAAATATCAATGGTTGCTAGAAGACAGGGCAGCATGTAGAATCATACTAACAAAATCATAAGACTTTAAACAAACAAAAAAATACCTATTTTGGTGGACAAGCCCCCACACAGACCACCTTTGACCCCGATTTTTTTAATGCCAGGAACAAACTTTGGTACAACACAGGTAATTAAGGTTGTGGTGAAGTTTCATTGGAATTGCGTGTGTAGTTTCTGAGAAGAAAGCAAATACCTATTTTGGGGGGTAACCCCCTCCCCCCCGTAGATCCCTAAAGGGGCAGATTTTTTTTAATGCCGTGAACAATCTTCGGTACATCACGGGTGGTGAAGGTTGTGGTAAAGTTTCATCGAAATTGATTGTGTAGTTTCAGAAGAAAAAGCAAATTCCTGTTTTGGGGGGTCAAACCTGGATGCACTTTAACCCCCGGGAGACCCCCTTACACCCCGATGTTTTTAATTCCGTGAACAAACTTTAGTCACAACACAACAAATATAATTTGTGCCAAATTTGGTCGCACTCCCATCAGCGGTTTCGGAGAAGAAGTTTATAAATACAGGAAGAAGTTTATTAATACTAAAAATTATACAGGAGGAGGCGCTCCTATGGTGAAAATCAGACCAACAATTGCAGAGAAAAGCATACTCACATTTTGTGTGGACAAACAAACAGACAGACAGACAGACAAACAAACAGACCCAAATGCAATACCCTCTCCTCTGGTGAGGGTAATAACCGACTTAAAGTTAAAGGATGGAGCAGATGAGAACAAGTAGACAATGGATGAATAAATGAAAATAAGGGCCAAAGAGGTATACACAGTATACAGGAAAGATTTAGTTGATCATAAAAATAGATCATGGGCAGGAATTGGAGACAAAACGAGATTTAAAAAAAAAACATCTGCAAACTTGAATCACTGCAGGGAAGAGTTATTGGGCAGACGCAATGGACAAAAGAAGAACAAAAGGAGAAACAAAGGGGAGTGTGAAGTCTGGACTTTAGAGTGTTAATATGGAGGGTGTTACTGATGAATACATTCACCCTTGTAGGCCTGGACAATAGCACAGTTGCAGAGGGTGCAAGACCTACCAATAAAGGTATAAGGTGCAAATCTATATGAGAGGGGATGGAAGAACAAAAGGCCACTGACCTGTCTGCAATGACAAATCAGTAGTCCGTCCCTGTTCCTTTGTGTCTTTCTTGGTTGATGTAAATTATTCTGAAATTTGGGATCTAGAGCATCCAAATAAAATGTGGGATAAACAATTGTACAATAAACAAATTCCCAGTTTGCGTGTAGCTTTGGAAGCATCCCGAAGGCATGGCATGTGACCAGAGACGCAGTATGGACTCTTTTTTATATACATGGCCTCGACTCGAGGGAGAGCTAGGACAAAGAACAGATCATGAAACAATATAACAAAGGGAACAGCAGCAGACAGGGGAAACGCCAATAGCAGTGTGGAGGACAAGGTAGATGTAGACGGACAAACAAGGGATTCAGGTAATGATGAGTGGGAGGGGAGAATGCAAGGGGTGGACAAGATGGATACATAGGCAAAATTCTGGGAGGGGTGGGGGTGGTTTAGCCGGTGTCGAAAAGATCATGGCTTTGGATGGTGGATGACCTGAGATGGTGGTGAATAGCTGTTTTTAAGACCTAGAGGGAAGAATGAGATTTAAGAGATTGTGGAAGGTGGTTCCACAAGCAGGAAAAGAGAGGAATAAATGAGTGGAGGTGAGGTGTGGTTCTGGATTTACACAGTTTCACTAGGAGGGGGTTGCTAGTGGACCACATGCGTCCTGCAGATACTTGGGGGGGCGACAGAGCAAGTAGAGGGCAGAGGGTGCAAGACCAGAAATGAGGTGGAAGAAGAGAGAGAGACCAGCAAACTGTTGGGAAGTGATAGGCCTCCAGACTCGGCTTAATCGCGAGAGATTCCGATGATCTTGAAAGCCTTGATTTCCATGGAATCAAACTGAGGAAGATATGAAGCAGGCGAGCCAGCCCAGGGGGGAGAGCAGTACTCAAGCTGTGGATGAAAGCCTTGTAGGTGAATAGAAGTTCAGATGTGCCAAGGAAGGACTGTGGGATGAGTGTGTGGGAGAGAGAGAGAGAGAGAGAGAGAGAGAGAGAGAGAGAGTGTGTGAGTGTGTGGAATTTCTCAAGATTGAAAAACATGTTCCAGGTGTTTGACCAGTTTCTGATTTTGTCAAGGTCTGAAGAGTGGGAAGAGGCAGCTGCCTATCAGTCATAAAGATGAGGGATGTCATGGCAGAGAGTGCAGTTTCCTGCAGAGATAAAGATGACTTTCCAGAGAGTCAGTGAGATCATTGATGAAGATCAGGAATAGGATGATGCCTTGAACATTGCTTTGGGTTATTCCAGCCTTGACAGGGAGAGGAGAAGAAAGGATTCCATTGAGAGCCACACTTTGGCAATGAGAATAGAGGAAGTCAGTAATCCAAGAGTGGAGTTGGTCTTTGATTCCATAGGCAGAGAGTTTGGAGAGCAAGGCAGGATGTCAAATTGTATCGAGAGCTCAAGATATCTACAGAGAGTCGTGCTTGATCGCATGTCTGACATTGAGGGCATCCATGCATTGTTGATAGAGGCGAATCAGCATGTCCAAGGTTGAGTGACCTGTTCTGAATCCAAATTGATGATCTGAGATGAGGCTGTTGGAGAAAAGGAATGATTTTATGTCAACTGCAATGATGGATTCCATGGCCTTGCTGATGATTGGAAGTAAGGTAATTGGTCTGTAGTTCAGAGGATCGGTTTTTGCATCTTTTTATGTAATGCTGTAATGTTGGAGGATTTCCAAGCAGATGGGAGATGACCTAGGGTAAATGACAGGGTGAAAATGGCAGAGAGAGGATGTGCAAGAGCAGCAGAGCAGGTTTTTAGGACACGTGAGCTGATGCTATCTGGCCCAGTTGCAGAGTCATCGTCGAGGGATGCCAGAAACTTTTCCACCCTCTAAGTAGTCTAAGGTGCAAAAGACATCAAATCCAGGGGCAGTTGGATACAACAGGGAAAGATGGGTACCGGAAGTGAAGGGTTGGAGACACAAGATTTTAAAGCAAACACAGAATTGAGGCATTTGGCCTTCTCATGATCGGAATCGGCTGTTGTTCCATTTGAAGAGAGGGAATGGATGGAAGGAGAGCATACACCTTTGCATGAATAACACATTGTCATTAAGGAGAAGACAATGGACAAATATATATGAAGTATATGGGATTTGAACCAGTGTTCCTCGCATCATATGAACCATTGATCAACATGAGAACGCTAAACAATCCAACCCAGATGAAACTGTGGACATTTGGTGTACCGGTACTCCACACTCAACTTTATTATTCCCATCTTTTGAAATGTCAGTGAGCATAGAAAACATGGAGAGGCTTCCCCTTCTAGGAATTTTTTTTAAGAAGAAGGTTTTCCTCTCAAGACAGCAACTGGACTTCAACTTTTCCTCGTGTAGTGGTGCCAGGCAGTGTAGTTAGCTGATTGGCTGAATACGTGTCCAATCACTAACCTCACCGCCAGGCGCCCACGAGACCATGTCACCTGGCTGTGAATTGACCAATCACATTTACTTGCTGCCAAAACATCATTCTCCCCATGTGAACAGGTGCTTTGAATTATTAATTCATCTTAGTGGCTGCTTTAAAAGCAATGAAGTCCGATAAAAAAAAAAAGAAGCTTAACCTGCACTGCTTTTTCCCAATCGTTTTGCCTTCCTCTTTATTTTTTCATGATTGTTATAAACATTTATTATTTTTCCAAATCGTTTTGCCTTCCTCCTTTTTTAAAAATGATTTATATATACATTTAGTATTTTTCCCAATCGTTTTGCCTTCCTCCTTTTTTTTTAGTGATTTATATATACATTTAGTATTTTTCCCAATCGTTTTGCCTTATTCTTTTTTTGTGATTTATATATACATTTAGTATTTTTCCCAATCGTTTTGCCTTCCTCTTTTCTTTTTTTTTTAGCGATTTATATATACATTTAGTATTTTTTCCAATCGTTTTGCCTTCCTCTTTATTTTTTAGTGATTTATATATACATTTAGTATTTTTCCCAATCGTTTTGCCTTCCTCCTTTTTTTTTGTGATTTATATATACATTTAGTATTTTTCCCAATCGTTTTGCCTTCCTCCTTTTTTTTTGTGATTTATATATACATTTAGTATTTTTCCCAATCGTTTTGCCTTCCTCCTTTTTTTTTGTGATTTGTATATACATTTAGTATTTTTCCCAATCGTTTTGCCTTCCTCCTTTTTTTTTTTGTGATTTATATATACATTTAGTATTTTTACCAATCGTTTTGCCTTCCTCCTTTTTTTTGTGTGATTTATATATACATTTAGTATTTTTCCCAATCGTTTTGCCTTCCTCCTTTTTTTGTGTGATTTGTATATACATTTAGTATTTTTCCCAATCGTTTTGCCTTCCTCCTTTTTTTTTTGGGATTTATATATACATTTAGTATTTTTCCCAATCGTTTTGCCTTCCTCCTTTTTTTTTGTGTGATTTATATATACATTTAGTATTTTTCCCAATCGTTTTGCCTTCCTCCTTTTTTTTTGTGATTTATATATACATTTAGTATTTTTCCCAATCGTTTTGCCGTATTCTTTTTTTGTGATTTATATATACATTTAGTATTTTTCCCAATCGTTTTGCCTTCCTCCTTTTTTTTTGTGATTTATATATACATTTAGTATTTTTCCCAATCGTTTTGCCGTATTCTTTTTTTGTGATTTATATATACATTTAGTATTTTTCCCAATCGTTTTGCCGTATTCTTTTTTTGTGATTTATATATACATTTAGTATTTTTTCCAATCGTTTTGCCTTCCTCTTTTTTTTTTTTAGTGATTTATATATACATTTAGTATTTTTCCCAATCGTTTTGCCTTCCTCTTTTTTTTTTTTTTTAGTGATTTATATATACATTTAGTATTTTTTCCAATCGTTTTGCCTTCCTCTTTATTTTTTAGTGATTTATATATGCATTTAGTATTTTTCCCAATCGTTTTGCCTTCCTCCTTTTTTTTTTGTGATTTATATATACATTTAGTATTTTTCCCAATCGTTTTGCCTTCCTCCTTTTTTTTGTGTGATTTATATATACATTTAGTATTTATCCCAATCGTTTTGCCTTCCTCCTTTTTTTTTGTGATTTATATATACATTTAGTATTTTTCCCAATCGTTTTGCCTTCCTCCTTTTTTTTTTTGTGATTTATATATACATTTAGTATTTTTCCCAATCGTTTTGCCTTATTCTTTTTTTTGTGATTTATATATACATTTAGTATTTTTCCCAATCGTTTTGCCTTCCTCCTTTTTTTTTAGTGATTTATATATACATTTAGTATTTTTCCCAATCGTTTTGCCTTATTCTTTTTTTGTGATTTATATATACATTTAGTATTTTTCCCAATCGTTTTGCCTTCCTCTTTTCTTTTTTTTTTAGCGATTTATATATACATTTAGTATTTTTCCCAATCGTTTTGCCTTCCTCTTTATTTTTTAGTGATTTATATATACATTTAGTATTTTTCCCAATCGTTTTGCCTTCCTCCTTTTTTTTTGTGATTTATATATACATTTAGTATTTTTCCCAATCGTTTTGCCTTCCTCCTTTTTTTTTGTGATTTGTATATACATTTAGTATTTTTCCCAATCGTTTTGCCTTCCTCCTTTTTTTTTTTGTGATTTATATATACATTTAGTATTTTTCCCAATCGTTTTGCCTTATTCTTTTTTTTGTGATTTATATATACATTTAGTATTTTTCCCAATCGTTTTGCCTTCCTCCTTTTTTTTTAGTGATTTATATATACATTTAGTATTTTTCCCAATCGTTTTGCCTTCCTCTTTATTTTTTAGTGATTTATATATACATTTAGTATTTTTCCCAATCGTTTTGCCTTCCTCCTTTTTTTTTGTGATTTATATATACATTTAGTATTTTTCCCAATCGTTTTGCCTTCCTCCTTTTTTTTTGTGATTTGTATATACATTTAGTATTTTTCCCAATCGTTTTGCCTTCCTCCTTTTTTTTTTTGTGATTTATATATACATTTAGTATTTTTCCCAATCGTTTTGCCTTATTCTTTTTTTTGTGATTTATATATACATTTAGTATTTTTCCCAATCGTTTTGCCTTCCTCCTTTTTTTTTAGTGATTTATATATACATTTAGTATTTTTCCCAATCGTTTTGCCTTATTCTTTTTTTGTGATTTATATATACATTTAGTATTTTTCCCAATCGTTTTGCCTTCCTCTTTTCTTTTTTTTTTAGCGATTTATATATACATTTAGTATTTTTCCCAATCGTTTTGCCTTCCTCTTTATTTTTTAGTGATTTATATATACATTTAGTATTTTTCCCAATCGTTTTGCCTTCCTCCTTTTTTTTTGTGATTTATATATACATTTAGTATTTTTCCCAATCGTTTTGCCTTCCTCCTTTTTTTTTGTGATTTGTATATACATTTAGTATTTTTCCCAATCGTTTTGCCTTCCTCCTTTTTTTTTTGTGATTTATATATACATTTAGTATTTTTCCCAATCGTTTTGCCTTCCTCCTTTTTTTTGTGTGATTTATATATACATTTAGTATTTTTCCCAATCGTTTTGCCTTCCTCCTTTTTTTGTGTGATTTGTATATACATTTAGTATTTTTCCCAATCGTTTTGCCTTCCTCCTTTTTTTTTGGGGATTTATATATACATTTAGTATTTTTCCCAATCGTTTTGCCTTCCTCCTTTTTTTTTGTGTGATTTATATATACATTTAGTATTTTTCCCAATCGTTTTGCCTTCCTCCTTTTTTTTTGTGATTTATATATACATTTAGTATTTTTCCCAATCGTTTTGCCATATTCTTTTTTTGTGATTTATATATACATTTAGTATTTTTCCCAATCGTTTTGCCTTCCTCCTTTTTTTTTGTGATTTATATATACATTTAGTATTTTTCCCAATCGTTTTGCCGTATTCTTTTTTTGTGATTTATATATACATTTAGTATTTTTCCCAATCGTTTTGCCGTATTCTTTTTTTGTGATTTATATATACATTTAGTATTTTTTCCAATCGTTTTGCCTTCCTCTTTTTTTTTTTTAGTGATTTATATATACATTTAGTATTTTTCCCAATCGTTTTGCCTTCCTCTTTTTTTTTTTTTTTAGTGATTTATATATACATTTAGTATTTTTTCCAATCGTTTTGCCTTCCTCTTTATTTTTTAGTGATTTATATATGCATTTAGTATTTTTCCCAATCGTTTTGCCTTCCTCCTTTTTTTTTTGTGATTTATATATACATTTAGTATTTTTCCCAATCGTTTTGCCTTCCTCCTTTTTTTTGTGTGATTTATATATACATTTAGTATTTATCCCAATCGTTTTGCCTTCCTCCTTTTTTAAAAATGATTTATATATACATTTAGTATTTTTCCCAATCGTTTTGCCTTCCTCCTTTTTTTTTAGTGATTTATATATACATTTAGTATTTTTCCCAATCGTTTTGCCTTATTCTTTTTTTGTGATTTATATATACATTTAGTATTTTTCCCAATCGTTTTGCCTTCCTCTTTTCTTTTTTTTTTAGCGATTTATATATACATTTAGTATTTTTTCCAATCGTTTTGCCTTCCTCTTTATTTTTTAGTGATTTATATATACATTTAGTATTTTTCCCAATCGTTTTGCCTTCCTCCTTTTTTTTTGTGATTTATATATACATTTAGTATTTTTCCCAATCGTTTTGCCTTCCTCCTTTTTTTTTGTGATTTGTATATACATTTAGTATTTTTCCCAATCGTTTTGCCTTCCTCCTTTTTTTTTTGTGATTTATATATACATTTAGTATTTTTACCAATCGTTTTGCCTTCCTCCTTTTTTTTGTGTGATTTATATATACATTTAGTATTTTTCCCAATCGTTTTGCCTTCCTCCTTTTTTTGTGTGATTTGTATATACATTTAGTATTTTTCCCAATCGTTTTGCCTTCCTCCTTTTTTTTTTGGGATTTATATATACATTTAGTATTTTTCCCAATCGTTTTGCCTTCCTCCTTTTTTTTTGTGTGATTTATATATACATTTAGTATTTTTCCCAATCGTTTTGCCTTCCTCCTTTTTTTTTGTGATTTATATATACATTTAGTATTTTTCCCAATCGTTTTGCCGTATTCTTTTTTTGTGATTTATATATACATTTAGTATTTTTCCCAATCGTTTTGCCTTCCTCCTTTTTTTTTGTGATTTATATATACATTTAGTATTTTTCCCAATCGTTTTGCCGTATTCTTTTTTTGTGATTTATATATACATTTAGTATTTTTCCCAATCGTTTTGCTGTATTCTTTTTTTGTGATTTATATATACATTTAGTATTTTTTCCAATCGTTTTGCCTTCCTCTTTTTTTTTTTTAGTGATTTATATATACATTTAGTATTTTTCCCAATCGTTTTGCCTTCCTCTTTTTTTTTTTTTTTAGTGATTTATATATACATTTAGTATTTTTTCCAATCGTTTTGCCTTCCTCTTTATTTTTTAGTGATTTATATATGCATTTAGTATTTTTCCCAATCGTTTTGCCTTCCTCCTTTTTTTTTTGTGATTTATATATACATTTAGTATTTTTCCCAATCGTTTTGCCTTCCTCCTTTTTTTTGTGTGATTTATATATACATTTAGTATTTATCCCAATCGTTTTGCCTTCCTCCTTTTTTTTTGTGATTTATATATACATTTAGTATTTTTCCCAATCGTTTTGCCTTCCTCCTTTTTTTTTTTGTGATTTATATATACATTTAGTATTTTTCCCAATCGTTTTGCCTTATTCTTTTTTTTATGATTTATATATACATTTAGTATTTTTCCCAATCGTTTTGCCTTCCTCCTTTTTTTTTAGTGATTTATATATACATTTAGTATTTTTCCCAATCGTTTTGCCTTATTCTTTTTTTGTGATTTATATATACATTTAGTATTTTTCCCAATCGTTTTGCCTTCCTCTTTTCTTTTTTTTTTAGCGATTTATATATACATTTAGTATTTTTCCCAATCGTTTTGCCTTCCTCTTTATTTTTTAGTGATTTATATATACATTTAGTATTTTTCCCAATCGTTTTGCCTTCCTCCTTTTTTTTTGTGATTTATATATACATTTAGTATTTTTCCCAATCGTTTTGCCTTCCTCCTTTTTTTTTGTGATTTGTATATACATTTAGTATTTTTCCCAATCGTTTTGCCTTCCTCCTTTTTTTTTTTTGTGATTTATATATACATTTAGTATTTTTCCCAATCGTTTTGCCTTATTCTTTTTTTTGTGATTTATATATACATTTAGTATTTTTCCCAATCGTTTTGCCTTCCTCCTTTTTTTTTAGTGATTTATATATACATTTAGTATTTTTCCCAATCGTTTTGCCTTCCTCTTTATTTTTTAGTGATTTATATATACATTTAGTATTTTTCCCAATCGTTTTGCCTTCCTCCTTTTTTTTTGTGATTTATATATACATTTAGTATTTTTCCCAATCGTTTTGCCTTCCTCCTTTTTTTTTGTGATTTGTATATACATTTAGTATTTTTCCCAATCGTTTTGCCTTCCTCCTTTTTTTTTTTGTGATTTATATATACATTTAGTATTTTTCCCAATCGTTTTGCCTTATTCTTTTTTTTGTGATTTATATATACATTTAGTATTTTTCCCAATCGTTTTGCCTTCCTCCTTTTTTTTTAGTGATTTATATATACATTTAGTATTTTTCCCAATCGTTTTGCCTTATTCTTTTTTTGTGATTTATATATACATTTAGTATTTTTCCCAATCGTTTTGCCTTCCTCTTTTCTTTTTTTTTTAGCGATTTATATATACATTTAGTATTTTTCCCAATCGTTTTGCCTTCCTCTTTATTTTTTAGTGATTTATATATACATTTAGTATTTTTCCCAATCGTTTTGCCTTCCTCCTTTTTTTTTGTGATTTATATATACATTTAGTATTTTTCCCAATCGTTTTGCCTTCCTCCTTTTTTTTTGTGATTTGTATATACATTTAGTATTTTTCCCAATCGTTTTGCCTTCCTCCTTTTTTTTTTGTGATATATATATACATTTAGTATTTTTCCCAATCGTTTTGCCTTCCTCCTTTTTTTTGTGTGATTTATATATACATTTAGTATTTTTCCCAATCGTTTTGCCTTCCTCCTTTTTTTGTGTGATTTGTATATACATTTAGTATTTTTCCCAATCGTTTTGCCTTCCTCCTTTTTTTTTTGGGATTTATATATACATTTAGTATTTTTCCCAATCGTTTTGCCTTCCTCCTTTTTTTTTGTGTGATTTATATATACATTTAGTATTTTTCCCAATCGTTTTGCCTTCCTCCTTTTTTTTTGTGATTTATATATACATTTAGTATTTTTCCCAATCGTTTTGCCATATTCTTTTTTTGTGATTTATATATACATTTAGTATTTTTCCCAATCGTTTTGCCTTCCTCCTTTTTTTTTGTGATTTATATATACATTTAGTATTTTTCCCAATCGTTTTGCCGTATTCTTTTTTTGTGATTTATATATACATTTAGTATTTTTCCCAATCGTTTTGCCGTATTCTTTTTTTGTGATTTATATATACATTTAGTATTTTTTCCAATCGTTTTGCCTTCCTCTTTTTTTTTTTTAGTGATTTATATATACATTTAGTATTTTTCCCAATCGTTTTGCCTTCCTCTTTTTTTTTTTTTTTAGTGATTTATATATACATTTAGTATTTTTTCCAATCGTTTTGCCTTCCTCTTTATTTTTTAGTGATTTATATATGCATTTAGTATTTTTCCCAATCGTTTTGCCTTCCTCCTTTTTTTTTTGTGATTTATATATACATTTAGTATTTTTCCCAATCGTTTTGCCTTCCTCCTTTTTTTTGTGTGATTTATATATACATTTAGTATTTATCCCAATCGTTTTGCCTTCCTCCTTTTTTTTTGTGATTTATATATACATTTAGTATTTTTCCCAATCGTTTTGCCTTCCTCCTTTTTTTTTTGTGATTTATATATACATTTAGTATTTTTCCCAATCGTTTTGCCTTATTCTTTTTTTTGTGATTTATATATACATTTAGTATTTTTCCCAATCGTTTTGCCTTATTCTTTTTTTTTGTGATTTATATATACATTTAGTATTTTTCCCAATCGTTTTGCCTTATTCTTTTTTTTGTGATTTATATATACATTTAGTATTTTTCCCAATCGTTTTGCCTTATTCTTTTTTTTGTGATTTATATATACATTTAGTATTTTTCCCAATCGTTTTGCCTTCCTCTTTATTTTTTAGTGATTTATATATACATTTAGTATTTTTCCCAATCGTTTTGCCTTCCTCCTTTTTTTTTGTGATTTATATATACATTTAGTATTTTTCCCAATCGTTTTGCCTTCCTCCTTTTTTTTTGTGATTTGTATATACATTTAGTATTTTTCCCAATCGTTTTGCCTTCCTCCTTTTTTTTTTTGTGATTTATATATACATTTAGTATTTTTCCCAATCGTTTTGCCTTCCTCCTTTTTTTTGTGTGATTTATATATACATTTAGTATTTTTCCCAATCGTTTTGCCTTCCTCCTTTTTTTGTGTGATTTGTATATACATTTAGTATTTTTCCCAATCGTATTGCCTTCCTCCTTTTTTTTTTGGGATTTATATATACATTTAGTATTTTTCCCAATCGTTTTGCCTTCCTCCTTTTTTTTTGTGTGATTTATATATACATTTAGTATTTTTCCCAATCGTTTTGCCTTCCTCCTTTTTTTTTGTGATTTATATATACATTTAGTATTTTTCCCAATCGTTTTGCCGTATTCTTTTTTTGTGATTTATATATACATTTAGTATTTTTCCCAATCGTTTTGCCTTCCTCCTTTTTTTTTTGTGATTTATATATACATTTAGTATTTTTCCCAATCGTTTTGCCGTATTCTTTTTTTGTGATTTATATATACATTTAGTATTTTTCCCAATCGTTTTGCCGTATTCTTTTTTTGTGATTTATATATACATTTAGTATTTTTTCCAATCGTTTTGCCTTCCTCTTTTTTTTTTTTAGTGATTTATATATACATTTAGTATTTTTCCCAATCGTTTTGCCTTCCTCTTTTTTTTTTTTTTTAGTGATTTATATATACATTTAGTATTTTTTCCAATCGTTTTGCCTTCCTCTTTATTTTTTAGTGATTTATATATGCATTTAGTATTTTTCCCAATCGTTTTGCCTTCCTCCTTTTTTTTTTGTGATTTATATATACATTTAGTATTTTTCCCAATCGTTTTGCCTTCCTCCTTTTTTTTGTGTGATTTATATATACATTTAGTATTTATCCCAATCGTTTTGCCTTCCTCCTTTTTTTTTGTGATTTATATATACATTTAGTATTTTTCCCAATCGTTTTGCCTTCCTCCTTTTTTTTTTGTGATTTATATATACATTTAGTATTTTTCCCAATCGTTTTGCCTTATTCTTTTTTTTGTGATTTATATATACATTTAGTATTTTTCCCAATCGTTTTGCCTTATTCTTTTTTTTTGTGATTTATATATACATTTAGTATTTTTCCCAATCGTTTTGCCTTATTCTTTTTTTTGTGATTTATATATACATTTAGTATTTTTCCCAATCGTTTTGCCTTATTCTTTTTTTTGTGATTTATATATACATTTAGTATTTTTCCCAATCGTTTTGCCTTATTCTTTTTTTGTGATTTATATATACATTTAGTATTTTTTCCAATCGTGTTGCCTTCCTCTTTTCTTTTCTTTTTGTTATTTATATATACATTTAGTATTTTTCCCAATCGTTTTGCCTTCTTCTTTTTTGGGGGGGATTTATATATACATTTAGTATTTTTTTCCAATCGTTTTGCCTTCCTCTTTTCTTTTTTGTGATTTATATATACATTTAGTATTTTTTCCAATCGTTTTGCCCTCTTTTTTTTTAGTGATTTATACATACATTTAGTATTTTTCATACAAGTTTTTGCTGTTGTGAAATATTTTTCAAAACAATTTGTGCAGCCAAACTTTCTTGGAAATGCTGAAAATGCTGAAAAGTGTTTCCAGAATAATTTAAGAACAGGTTAGACAGTCATCTAAAAGCATCATTATGAATGTAATAAAAATCTTAATTTAAAAAAACATTTAAATTAGCAAATGACTTATTTTATCTCAATTTAAGTTGGGTCATTTACCCCTCCCATATTGACTTGTTCACATTCTAATTGAGTCAATCAGATTAAATGTTTAATTTCTTTAACCTATGATGTAAAGCGGTTAGATGTTACCTCCACCATCTAAGGTGGACGGATGTTGTTTTCACTTCTGTCTGTCTGTCTGTGAGCAGCATATCTGAAAAAGTTTTTGACGGAATCGGACGAAACCTGGTGGACAGTTTTGGTATGTGACAAGGATGAATCGATTCGATTTTGGTGAAGATCCGGATCCGGATCCAGATACTAGAATGTTTTTAACTGTTTCTTTACCATTGATAGATAGGGCCAAACACAATATATAACATGATATCTCAAAACGTTGTGGACGAGTTATGACAAAACTTGGTGGATGAGTTGATTCAGTGACAAAAACAATCCGGTTAGATTTTGGTTCATCTCCGGATTCAGATCCGACCTGTCAATGGGATACTAAACATAAACTGTTCAGCCTGGCGGAAGTAAGCGCTCTACCGAGTGCCCCGTTAATAGTACATTTTGTTATGCTGAATATTCCTGTGCTGTAATTTTACATTTTGTTATAGCTCTACTCACTTCGGCCCCTTCCCAATTTTGCCCCTTACCCTTCCTTCCACTCACTTTCCCCATTCGAACCTCACCTTGCGAATCCCTTCTCACCCTGCACTCCCTCTTTGCCTCATAATCCACCCCCTAATTCCCCTTTTTTATCCTACTCACCCTCTCTTGGAGCTAGAGCTCCAGCACAAGGGTCTATTATCATGACAAAAGCCCAGCCCGGCAGCTCCGCGGGGTCTCCACGACCCTCTCTGCTTCCCCCGCCTGCCATTGTACCTACATTTTCATACTCACAGATCCCTCAACACCATTTTTCACTTCTATAGTATCCCCCAAACTCAATGTCCTCCTCATCACATCAATCCCATCTTTTATTTCTCCTGTTTCCTGCATTTAGCTCTTCATTTCACATGAATCCAAGTTCTCAGACGGCTGTCTTCTTCCAACTGCTCATGCACCCCTACCTCCCAATAATCCTCAACCTCGGACCAATTTCCACCCCAGCCCTCCGGTGGCATATCACACCATAACTTTTACAGCCAATCTTTCCAGCAATTCAAAGTTCCTTTTTGAAGTTATTGGTGTCCTCTAATGTTATCTTTGCAATCTAAAGTAAAAAACATAATTCTGCATTTCAAATAAAACAAGACAGAGCATTTACCAATGCAGAGCCTTGCTGGGGTATATATTTATATATATATATGTCTGGATGACCCCATTCACATAACAAAACACTGAGCGAGACTTCCTTATAGATTGAAAATTCATTTTATTTATTTATAATTTAGCGGATATGTATTTTAAATGCAAATTTTCTAACCATACTTAATAACTGTGCAAACTGCATAGGTGTGACGTAATTTTTTTAATGACATAGAATGAATGACAGAGATTACAGTAAATGGAGATGTGGACGAACACGCCTCCAGGACCGTGCGTGGTTGAAATAGACATAATCCACATTCAAGGTACAAAATCAACTTATGGATAAATTAGACATGAAAATGTTATGGTTAAACTAGACAACTTTGTCAGAACTGTTCCTGAGGCCGCCTGGGCAAGCTAATGTAGTGGTCTGAGATCTAATGGGCAAGCTAATGTAGTCAGTGGTCTGAGATGCGCAGCAAATGCTGAGAATGTCGTCTTGAAACACAATTTGCTGTGGCCGCAGATGTTTCACAGGATCTTTGCATTCTTTACTTGTTACGTTAACTTAGACAACTTTGTCCCAATTTCAAGTGTCGCTGGGTCATATAGATTATGTTCGACCTGAAAATGGACGATCTATATTGAAGTTGACCTGCATTCGGACGGACACACACACACACACACACACACACACACACACACACACACACACACACACACACACACACACACACTACAGCAGTCTTCTCCATCCCTTCATGGATGGTCATGGTGTATTAAAAAATAAAGATCTTACAATCGAAGTTCTCTGTGATGATTCCTATATTTCCATGTGCATGGAAAGTAAGTCTTGTTGGATTGCATTGTTGAGTACACGTTGTTTAGATGTCTAACATAGCAGAAGCATCAAGATAGAAGTGAGAATTGTGTTTGTGGCAACAAAAAGGACCAAAATGGGAGGTCAGAAGAACGAGGTCAAGTAGTTGGAATATAATAAGTCGAGGGAACAACAGAATAATTAGATTAAGAACCAAGAGAAGGGTGAGGGATATATGCGAGGAGAATGAGGTGACAAAGCAATGGGGGTATAAGTGGCAGGATATCACATTTAGTCGCGTGCCTCCCTCGGAGCGATGTGGAAATAAATCCAATATGGGCTGCCATTCCAATGCGATAACAGCAAGGGGCGCTGTGCCATGGACCGCACCATCAGGGGAGGTGGTACAGGCCATTGTTCCAAGCCCAAGCATCGGGATGTACATGATACTTTTTGGTACCACGATATTTTTCGATACCATGATACCTCTGGTACCTTTTGTATTGCTATATTAGATATTTCCGAAAGATTGAGTTGCATTCTATTGTTCAGCCTAATGAGAAGAGAATGTTAAATGTTTGTGTAATTGAAGAAAGTGTAATTGAAAGTAATTGAAAGTAATTGAAAGTAAGAAATTGTGTAATTTAAAGTAATTAGAGAAATGGAAAAATCAGAGGAAGAAGTGGGGAAAATCCAGTTGTGAAAGCTGGGATAGAGCCAGGTGGAGATGCTGGAAGAAAAATGAAAAGATGACCAGGGGAACAGGAATTCCATTAGGAGAAGATCTCCCCAGGTTGTGGTTAAAGTGGTTACCTGGACCTGGGGATGAAAGGGAGCACCGCCGAACTTACTACATCATTCTTCTCAGGAAACCATTAAAAAATCTCAAATATCCAGTCAATCAACTGCTACAGTTCCCCTTGGGCCCCTTGTTCCATATAGCTATGGGGGTGAGAGGAGGTCTCCTTAACGATGATTGTAGTTGGGTATGTGGCTGCCCCTTCCTCTCCACGTTAACTGCTGTCCACAGGTCATGTCAGGCACCACCACTCAAAAGAGGCAATGTGCAATGATGGGGGCTCATAGCATAGCTCAGAGGCAGCAAACTCACTTTTGGAACTCGATATCTAGGAATCGTCAAGGGTAAGCCTCCCCCGGCTTACGGTTGACGATTGCCCATAACTTACCCTTGGTAAATGATCCAATGATGGCCAGATTTGTTTAGGACCGCCATTTGACATTGACCTTCAACGTTTAGGGATAGATTGTAAATTAGGAAAATGTATCCCCATCTACATTCTATCCATCAAACTATACATAATGAAAATTGGAGGGAAATTATTCAAGTTATGATCAAAAAGGCGTTTTTTGTTAATTAGGTCACAATCTGAAAAACTTAGGTCAAGGACACTAATCAAATATCGTGGGCACAACTTCAGTACAGATCCACTATTATGATGCAAGAACATCTTGGAAGGCCAGGCGGTCTTTGAGATTCCGTATTGGCAAAATTGAGAGATGACAAATAACACGTTTACCTTCAACCCTTTGTTTGACCTTGACCTTCAACCTGGGGTGGTATGATGTAAATTAAGTATACAGTACATACATCTTGCTCTAGGGCCTCGGCTATTTAAGGAGGGCAATTTCGTTTTGATCAGACAAACGTTTGTCGAGTTTTTGTGAAAAATGTTCAAATGTCTATAACTTGGTCATGGCCTTAAAATTAGGTCATGGTCAAAAAAAAAGTCTCCCCCGCATACTTTTTCTTCACATTATTGATGCAAGATTTCATTCTGAAAGTCGCAGCCGGCTTGAAGATACAGCTCGGAAATTGAGAATGCAGGAAGAAAAAAAACCTAAATAGTGGTTAAGTACTTCTCTGGGTCTGGGAAACTTTGGGGTACTATTAGAATTGGGGGCACTAATTGGAGAAACAAACCCTACAACAGCTATAAGTCTCCGCCGTCCCATGAATAACCATTCCTTTCATGCTGTGAGGCGCATAGGGCTGCCGAAGCAGTTTCCTGGGGCACAATCCTATTGGGCACAATCCTGGATGGGTCGCCACTCCAACGCCGGATACTCGA
This sequence comes from Myxine glutinosa, assembly GCF_964187855.1. Classification (NCBI taxonomy): domain Eukaryota; kingdom Metazoa; phylum Chordata; class Myxini; order Myxiniformes; family Myxinidae; genus Myxine; species Myxine glutinosa. The sequence continues at coordinate 196,559,848 of NC_136261.1, read as the reverse complement.
ATGGCTGCCTCAATGCCTCATTGTCCCCAGTACACTGGTACTCATTTTGCCAACCTCAGAAGGATGACAACCTGAGGGAACCCACCTGATGTTATGCAATGGCACGACAGGGGCTCAAACTCAGGACCCTAATATCTTAAGGCATCTTAACCGTTAATCCAACACCGAGCTTCCCCCATCCTATAGGAGAGGCTTAACTATCGAACTTGGGTTAATTTATTGGGCCATATTTAAATGGTAAGTCTGGCCGTGACATTTCCACTAGCTGTTGCATCAATGAATGTGTCATCCTTTGGAAGAGATGTTCAGCCAACTGACCCATCTGCTTGCATTCATTTGTGGCCATTTAAGACTCCATGGTGCGTTTTGAAAAGAGCAACACATTATGTGCCAGTTTTTTGATTTGATGTACCCTACTCTTTATAGAGCGTGGGTGCTGTCGGAGCAGTTTATTGGCAAGGGTTATACTGGGCGGTTTGCCATTGCCTTCCCAGCGTTGTTTGTCCATGTTCTATCCTTATAAATGCTGGGCGTCGAGCAAAGAAGCAGCACGTACCATTTTTCGTCTTTGGTATGACTCGGCTGGGTTTGAACCACCAACCTCCCAGACTCAGAGCGGACGCTCCAACCATCACACCACAGAGTCTGGTCTTTGCGGCAGTATCCTGGCAAAATTTAAATTTCCTGTCCTGGTAGAGGACTATTTGTGAGAAGGTAGGTAGATTCTCAGCTGCGGAAATGTTCACGACCAGTTGTTGCTGGCCACCTTGCTTCCCCCAAAGGTATGGCAGCAACAATAATAGAAAATTAAGGTGAGAAAGTAAAGACAAACAGAGAAATTGGGAATAAGAAAGAAGTACAACACTTACTGTTCAATGGCATCAGATATTTTATTGGGGATTAGGGGGCAGATGAGAAAAACAAACTATGGTTGGGTACCTGGAGTTGAGTGAAATGGAAAAGACTGGGGCCTGAGTCCGAGAGAAAAGTGAGGTGAGATTATTGTAATACTGAATAGAGCCAGAGGATAGTGGGTGATGTAAAGTAGACAGGATGAAGGAAAATATCGGTGAGAAATCTGGCAGAAAGAGAAGTGAAGTAAGAAACATAAGAAGTAAGAGGCAGAAGTGAAGTGAATAATAAGAAGAAACAGAAGAAACAGAAAGCAAGCAAAGATGAACATACAAAAGTTGGAGGAGACCATGTTGGGACAATTGGAAAAGAGCCAAACATGGGAGAGCTGAAGGATGGGAGAGGTATCAGATAGCCAGATTTGGGAGCTGATCCAAAGCCAGGTGAGAAAGCTAAAATAAAGGTGGGAGATAGGTGTAAATATAATTACGGGAAGAGGAGCTACAGCAAGCCATGTTGGAAATGTGTAGGAGGTTGAAGATGAAAGACAACTACATATAGTCTAGTAGGAAGACTAGGTCCCCCTGCACCCCCCGGAGATATACTTCTAATCAGTGTTTCTAGATTGGAAAAAATGTGTAGAAAATGACTAGCTATGGCCCCAAGCTGTAAAAATGTCCCACATACCATTTTTATGCAAATTACTGCTGCCATTATCAAAAAAACGATTTTTGACATATCTCAGCCAATATTGCAGATAATTGAAAAATGAAGGTGTCTAGACCCATGTTTTGAAGGGCATAGATCATGATAGAACTATTCATAACATGATTACATGTGTCTATGGTATACTAGTATGCATATTAATGCTGTAATTACAAAATAATCAGTTTTACAAATGATAAGGATACGTTAATACTGCAGATAACTTAACATGGTACATAAGGGGTCTAAACCCAGGTATTTTCAAGGTTAAATGTCAACAAGATGCTCCTGAGTCTTGCATAGGGGCGGGACATTGGCAGTAACATTGGTACCACTCAACTTTTCTTCCCACCATTGACTTTGTATTGCGAGAGATTTTCACTTGCTTATTTAAAGGTTTCTCACCCAGCCCACGTAAAATCTACCAACTCCTGCTGTTAACTCCCAAACATATTTTTTTATGTTATCCAATCACAGTGCAGAAATGACAGACTAGAGATCCAAATTAGTGCTGCTATAGCTGCCATTTTACATTTCCATCCATGTAACATGCGCGCTCGCGCGCTCGTATCAATTGGTAATGTCGCGCGCTCGTATCAATTGGTAACGTTGATGTTATTGAATACCTCAGTTGAAAGTTCAGTCTTCCATTCCATCTGTGTGTTGTTCTTGGTATTCATCCTCCAATCTAGCCAGGTAAGATGCTAACTATAATGTTACTCACACTCTTGACTTCAGTTTCTGCATGAAATCATAAACAGGCAGAATAACAGCTGAGCCAGCTAGCACCATGTTAGCTAACGTTAAAGCTAGCCTCATCTATGTACAGTATGTTCCTAATGTCGGTGTAACTTAAACTTTTGTTAATGCCAAACATGAGACATATCTGTTGACTTCTGTATATGAATTGAACCAGAAAGAGGCACGACAGCTGAGCTAGCTACAGTAACTTAGCACAATGTTTCATTGGCCTAGATAGCTAACGTTAGTGTGGAAGAATTTAGATGTTTTAGCTATTAGCACTTTTGATGCCACTAAACATGGTTTAGTCAGCTAAAAAGTACCCTAGTGTAGAACATGACTCAGAACCTCTGTTACCTCACTGAAAACTCAGAGCCTCCTTTCACAGGCACTTTTAACATCATTCGTGATTTCTTATTTGTCATTTAACAGTGATGGTAGACATCGACAGCAAGCATGCCCAAAAGAAAACGGAGTGTAGAACCTGCAGCCCAAAGCTCTCCTCCTACATGCATCCTTCATGTACCATCCATGTCTGATCATGGGGATTTCACGCCCCTCCGTAAAATTAAAGGATCTGCTTCAGAAAAACTGCAACTGCTTCAAAAGATCCGGGATAGACGTCTCAACCAACCGCATGACTCCCCATGTCGTATGCAATCAGTATGTGATCAGATCCCGGCAACTCTTCCTGATGACCTAGAAAGAGTAGGATATCACAGCAAGTGTTATAAGCACTTTGTCCGCCACTTTCATCGTCTGGGAGATGATACAGAACCAGGGCCATCAACCTCATCATGGCATCACTCTCCTCGTAAACCAGGAGGTTCTGCTGAACCCATCTTCCCGCCAGAGTGTATATTTTGTGAGAAAGTTGAGACCAAAGATGCTCATCGCAATACTGAGAGGCCTACAACCTTCCCATCCTTTAAAAACAAAGAAAATGCATGGGAGCAAATCGAAACACGGGCTGAGAAAATGGGTCTCTATCGACTCCATCGAAAGGTGAAAAACAAAGACCTCTTTGCATGTGAGGCCAAACACCATCCGTCATGTTTTAAAGCTTTCCGCACAGCATTCTACAACTATGAGCGTGCGATTCACAGAGCCGAAGCACCAAAGGAGCAGGCTTGCATGTCAGCCGCCCATGAAAAGGCATTCAACTCAGTACTGGAACACATTCAAACCCAGGTCATCCAGCAGAATAAAGTTCTACAGCTTTCTTCCTTGCGCTTGCTCTATGTCGAGGAACTGAAACTGAATGGATATGAGAACTCAAATTATCGGTCAGAGAAACTACTGAAACGCCTACAGAATGACCCAATCAAGGAGCATATCCACTTCACGAAGGTTGATCATGACAAATGTGATGTCATTTCTTTCTGGCTTGTGCACAGCTCAAACATAACAGTTTCCAATGCTCTCGCACGAGCATTCACACTCGGAAGCACAAACAAGAACCAAAATGTTGCCCTCCAACTTCGCCAGGGTATTCTACAGGCTTTCAGAGAGTGTAAAGACCAACCATGGCCACCAACAGCTGAAGACATGGAGCTCAATCCTGAAGACATCCTACCTCCAGACCTTGTCCGCTTTCTCAGCGTGCTAATGACTGGCAAGGAGGGCATCGAGACAGAAAAGGTGAAGCGTCTGGTCTTCTCCATTGGACAAGATCTGTGCCGTGCAGTGTCAGATGGAAAATGGAAGTTACCAAAGCACATTCTCCTCTGTGTGACTGTAAGGCACCTGTTCCGAAGCAAACAGCTCACCACAATACTACACAGGCTTGGACACTCTGAGAGCTACGATTTCGCCTTGGAGTTGGAAACTGCTCTCGCCAAGGTCCTGGATGAAGTCTCAACTTATCGTACACCACAAATTGTGACAGGAGAGGGCAACCTTGTATTCCACTGTGAGTGGGACAACTTGAATAAAACCACTACCAGTGTGCACGGCAGCAACATTGTAAACAGTGCTGGAGGAATCATGGTGCAGGAGGTCAAGCCCGGGTTCGAGAGCAGCAAGGACCGAATGCTACCTACCATCAATAGGTCACAACAGCGTAGCCTGAAGGTCGACACACCAAAAACTCTCCCACCCTTGCACTTTACTCGCGTTGGCCCGAAGTTCCCTGAAGGCTCATCATTCACACCGCCAGCAGAGAATGACACAGTCTATGCCACTACGATGCAAGAGTACTACATCTGGCTCTTCATCAGATACATCGGAAGCTGTGGCCTGCAGCCTGTGCCTGGGCTAGGGGGTTTCACCTCTGCAACTGGTTCTCCCCCACCCAGCAAATCAACAGTCGACTACTGCACGCCTATCCACCAACCGATCACAGACAACGCAGTTGTTCGTGAGCTACTGAAGCGTTCCGAGGCAGCAACTGCTGAGGTGGGTCAGAGATGGGTCCTGAATACATTTGATCTGGGTGTCTGCATGAAAGCCCTTCCCATCATCTGGCGCTGGCCAAATGAATTTGCTAGTCATGTAGTAACGATTGGACCCTTCCACACATCCATGAACTACATCGGGATGCTCACTGGACACAAGATGCGTTTTTGTGTTTCAGGTCGAGGTACGTGAACTCCCCACGATCTACAGCAACCAGGAAGAGACTGATACCAGGGTGGTTCTGTACCTCCATCATGCTGCTACCATCGGATACAAGAACGCTGTAGTCAGAACACCGGACACAGACATCCTCCTGATCCTGCTCCACCATGCCCACAACATCAAGCTGACGGTGTACCTGGATACAGGGTCAGGGAAGCATCGCCAACTTGTCAACGTCTCTGAGCTGGCAGAATCCCTGGGAGAGGACTACTGTGCCACTCTCCTGGGGTACTATGTGTTCAGCGGAGAAGACTGCACCAGTGCCTTCAAAGGGAAGGGAAAAGTCGGGCCCTTGAAAAAGCTGGAGAAGAATCCCAGGTTTCACAGGGCATTCGGTGAACTGGGTGACAACTGGGATGCCAACCCTGAGGTGGAGAGGCAGTTAGAAAAATTCACCTGTGTGATGTACGGCCAGAGTCGCGAGTCATCAGTGGACATTGTCCGTGCCAAGCTGCTACGAAAAATGGTGGGAGAGGACAAGACCCTCACATCCAAGTCCAAGGTTGATCTGGCTCGCCTTCCTCCATGCCAGTCTGCCCTGAAGCCGCACATCCAGCGTGTGAACCACCGCGTAGCATTGTACAAAAGAGCCGATCAACCTATCATCGAAAAGCCAAAACCTTATGAGGAGCAAGGATGGATAAGGACTGATGAAGGACTGTTGAAACCAATGTGGTCCAGTGGTCCCATCCTACCAACCTCACTGGTGGATCTTCTGAACACAGGAGAGCACGAAGAGGAGGAGGAAGAGGAAGGAGAAGAAGAGTTTGACTCTGACGATTTCGATGAAAATGATGATGACTGACTCAGTGTAGAATCACTAATGCTAATGATGTTTATCTAAAACAAGCAAGAGAAGAGTGGTCACATTGAGTGCTAGGACTATTTTGACAGTTGTAATATTTAGAAAAATAAAACTTTGTGTTAACGTCTGTGTAGACGGACCTTAATATGAGTCTATTATTTCGTAAAACTGTGATTATTTTGTAAATAAAGCACTAATTAGCATACTAGTATACCATAGACACATGTAATCATGTTATGAATAGTTCTATCATGATCTATGCCCTTCAAAACATGGGTCTAGACACCTTCATTTTTCAATTATCTGCAATATTGGCTGAGATATGTCAAAAATCGTTTTTTTGATAATGGCAGCAGTAATTTGCATAAAAATGGTATGTGGGACATTTTTTCAGCTTGGGGCCATAGCTAGTCATTTTCTACACATTTTTTCCAATCTAGAAACACTGATTAGAAGTATATCTCCGGGGGGTGCAGGGGGACCTAGTCTTCCTACTAGACTAATATGGAGGCAAGTTGAAAGAGTGGGTTGAGCGAGGATAGAAAACTCCAGAAGAGTAAGACAGGCACAACTGCCGACTACATATTAGGCTTCATCCAGGGATGCGTGTTCAGTTATCGATGAGCTAGCTATAGGTCTTGCCAAGCCCGTCGCTCATTAATTTATCAGTGGGTTTCCAATGGAGTGGTTGCTTGAGTGCTTAAAGCCACTTGGTGAGTGCTCTACAGGAAACTTGGGAACGGTGAACACACCCCTGGTGTTGGCTCATGTAAGAATAGAAGAACAGGGGCATTAAAGGGTCAACAGACCGAAAATTGGACTGGAAAGAAACAAGTAGGGGAAAGGGGGTTGTGAAAAAAAATGAAAGGATAGGGAAAAAGGAAAGACGAGTGGGATGGAGTATAAGTGAGAAGAAAAGAAAAAATAAATAATTTGGGACATTTGTTCAAGGAAGAGCAAGGAAAGAGGAAGTAAAGTGCAAAGAGATGGTTGGTTGAGAAAGGATGAGGAAGTGAGTAACTAAGGATGGACATTAAGTTCTAAAATTAAGAAGAAAGGTCAGGGGGTAAAGGAATTATTTAATTTATCTCAAATAATGGATGTTTTGATGGCAATAAGTTACCAATTTGGTCTGGTAGCTGCATAATTAATGAGGTGAGGTGTTCCCACTGATGCATGAGCATCCCTGTACTAAATAGGAGAAATTTAGTATTTGGCCAGGAACACAATGGCCTGCTCTTGTCCAAAGGTACCGCTACTGGATCTCGAACAGGTCCATAAGCTAGTGCTTGCAGAGAACTGGGAATTTGTGCTGTGCCGCCATACCTACAGGGGTAAAGGAGTGAAGGGGGATTTGTGGGTCGTACGGTACCCTAAAGATGTGTGGAGTGCGAGGGGCGTGAATGAAGATCCACAGTTCAAGGTTCAATGTGCAAGTTATGCTATTGAGGTGTGGAGAGAGTGTGGTGCGGATGTGTGCAAGAGTATCGAAAGTGCAAAATGCTGGTGAAATGGGAGTGTGAGTTGCGGAGTGAAGTGGTATCCTATTGTGACATGTAGGAAGTGGATATAAGATGAGGTGTGACAGTGATGTGTTAGTTGTAAGCAGGTGTGACCGGATGGGAAGTGGCTTTTGTAAGGTATACGAGTGTGAGTCTTAATGGTGTGTCAGCTCTGTAAGTGTTCGAGTAAGGCGTGAGCAAGTATATAGTAGTGGTGAGTGAATTAGGAGTGAAATGAATAAACGAGGTGACAATGTGAGTGCATAATGTGATATAGGCATAAAGAGTAAGGTACTGATGAAGTGTATGAGCTGTTTGGGATGAGTGAGCTCTGTGTGACGAAGTTGGTTTCATAAGGTAGTGGAAAGCGAGCCGGAGGAAGGTTGCGATGTGAGCGGAGCGCTGTGGGAGATGAAATTCGCCATGCCTGCCTGCTCGCATTGAGCCGCCTTTCTGTCCGCATTCCAGAGAACTGGATCTCCCCCACTCTACCCCCGCTAGTTGTGCCTTAACCCCCCACCCACCTCATCCTCACCCGCCCAGGGCTCAGACGGAGCACGACAGAGCGAACAAGCAGAGGAAGGGATCAAGAGAGACTGAAAAAGAGAACGAATGTTAGATATACTCAAAGGCCTTCGACATCCAGGGGCCTTGGGTGATGTTCGCAAGTGGGAAAGACAAAGACAATCGATAAGAGGTGAGTCCCTGAGGAAGTGTGTGGAGTAAGTGGAGAAATGGATGCTTGGATGAATGGAGAGAATGTTTGAGCATCATGTGATGGAGTTCGACTCGGGATTAGGGGCTCTCTTCAGTCGAATCGATTTATGGCAAAGGATGTTCCTTCTGGGAAGATGTGCAGTTATTTGAGTTGAGCTAGTGATCTAGTCCTATCATCAATAGGATTGTTTGGGGATCCCAGGTATATCCATGCACATTCAGGCGAACCCAAGCACAGCAGCTTGGTCAAGCCGTCTCCTTAATGAGAAAGAAAAACTGTTTGTTGTTCCTGCCGGCTGTGCACTCCATACTTGTTATCTGGCCTGGAGGGGAAGAGAGGAGGGGGAGTAAGTATAGGAAGGGGGTTGGGGAGTGAGGGGGCGCAGATCCTCAAACCTGCAACAACTGCTGGGAATGTTCAACTGTGCGGCTGGCATGCCGCTTCACTTATTACACACGTGCATTCTTAAGGATGTTATGGAGTACTTTTCTGGTGTTATTATGCACAAAGGAACGTCACAGCATCTGGTTGTTGTACAAAGTCTACTGATTAACAATGAGAAACAGATGGGAAGTAAAAGTGAAAACGAGATGGAAAAACATCCAAAAAACCCTTTTCTTTTGGATAAGCCGATACTGAGAGTGAAAAATGAGCTTTTCAAAGAAAGAATTGTTTAATGTTAGAATAACAAAACTTAAAATCCATTTATTTATGCTCTTCTGTCATCCTCAATATCTACTTGCTCCTTTTCCCTCTCCGGCTTTTTATACTCCCAGTGAGTGAGATATTCTCTTCTGTGCATTTACAACAAGATGTTTTCTAAATTATTTTGTAAATACCAGCACAGCACATATCTGCATCATGCTTCCCTACCCTTACATCGTCGCAATGTGCATGCGTCCGAGAGGGAAAGAAGGATGGTTGTAATTAGGAAGTAGGCAATAGTTTGTGTGTGTCAAGACATGAGAGATGGTACACAGAGTAACAACTCCGAGACACAGGCTGTATATTGCTTAGGCCCTGTCCATAAGTGGTTCCGAGCTATACGTACCGAGGTCTACTTTGAATGGCGCAGACCTAACCACAAGGTTAATAACGTCCCCGGCTCCGTCTCCAGCTTCAGCACGGTTCCAGACCCAACTCCATAGCCGGCTCCTTGCCAAGCTGTCTCTGCCCATTACAGTAATTGGTCCCAGGACATTGGTGGCGCCATGCTGGCTTGCCCCTGCTCCCCAATTGAAGCTGGTACTGCGGGCTTGGAAAATAAAATTATGCCGCAGTAACCCCAAAGTGATGTTATTTCCTATTTTTCTCCCCCACAGAAGAGTTTCCATCTATGAATTTCACTTTATCACCTGGTGACTAAGAGTGCATCTCACTGGTGTATTCTGGTATTCTCATTTGCTCATTTTAGCTGAGCAGGAAGAGCTTTCACTTTATCGCTCGTGATGTTGTGTTCGTACGACAGGTAGTACAGTTGCTATTACTTGAGATGCTGGGTTTGCCAAATAGGCAGACTTTCAGTTGCTACATTGTGACATTAGGTTTCTATTAGCAGAACCTTTCTTTGCTAACTTGCATTGCTGAGTTTGGGTAACTTGGAAACCCTCACTTAGTATCTAGTGATGCTGAGTGTGTATCAAAGGCATGAGGTTATGTTAGAGGTGGAAAGAAGTTCTCCACTAGTCATCCACAAGATCTAATCATTACAAACTTAACATCACCCATTACAGACCCAAAGTTATTGAGCTTCACTAGAGCTTCTCAACTAGTATTTAAAATGACTGTACACCTTAACTCTCTTGTTTCTCACTTCTCCAGTCTATGGAACTGTCTTCCAGAGCCTGTTCTATCCGAGTCCTAACCAAACCCTCTTTGCAGGTATTTCCTCCCCTGAAAACCTGTATTTCATGAAACTGGATTTCGTCCCATCCGAGCTCTCTCCTCTTTTCCAGTTCATTCATTGCCTTGCTTATTGTGTCCGACCACTGCCCCCACTGCCAGTTCATACCCTATGTCACCTCGGTCTTCCATGAACCTCAATCTTGTAAAGAACGATTGAAATTATGAAACTTATACTAAGTTTAATTGGTCATCCCCATTTCAACTTCCCTCTCATTTTCTTAACTTCAACCGTTCCTCCTTCACCCCAAGTGCTTGCACTTTATATCCAGAAATATTGCTCTCACTTTCTTTCATTCTGCTCTGACTTTGATGACCTGGATTTGATTTTGATGAACCATACTCTTTAAGAGAGTGTGGGTTCTGCCGAAGCAGTAGTTTCTCAGCAAGTTGCGATGTGATACTAGGTGGTTTGCCATTGCCTTCCCAGCGTTGTCTGTCAGTGATCTATCCTTTTACATGCGGAGCGTCGAGCAAAGAAGCAGCACATGCCATTTTAAGTCTTTGGTATGACTCGGCTGGGTTTGAACCGCCAACCTCCCAGACTCAGAGCGGACGCTCTAACCATGACACCACCACTGAGTCTGGATTGATGACCTTATTGAGAGAAATTTGTGTTATCTCTAAATAATATATTCCGTTCTCAAAATTCAAGTCTTGTAGGGGAAAACAAGTCAATAATGGATCCTTGGAGAGTTTGGACTCGCAATGAACTTTCGCTATGGGAAAGAACTTGATAGACTTCAACAGTATGTTGTGGTCATGCACTTTCATTGTTTCATTTTGAGTGAAGTGAATCGTGGCAATGGCGATGGAGAGTGATAAAACATTGACAGACACAGCACTCCAGGACCAAGGAAGAATGAAATTTGGAAACTCCTTGAAAGGGGTCTGGATAATCCTGTTCTCCCATAGTCAATCTGAGACTACACACAGTTGAGGAATGGACCATCTACATATATGAAAGATGGCATCATTTTGACCTACCTCCTCCCATCACTGCATGCCCCATACAAACTCTTCCAGTCTTAACTTCCTCGACACTACTCTACATATCTTCCCCCATTTTATTCCTTTTTCTCAATATGCCCACCTTTCTTTCCATCCATCCCTTACATACAGAATATAAAATGGTCTTTTGTGGGCAGAAAACAACAAGTGCAACAAATTGGCAAAACAGAGCAAAACAAACCCAAAGACAAGTCCCATATGCTAGGCACACAAGAGGAACGTAAATAGGATTTATAAGGTTCATGTCATACGAGTGCCATGCTTTCAAAATAGGTTTTCAACTATTCTTGCCGAAAAAGTGTTTTTGGATTGAGAATAATAATTTGCTCGTACTTAATTTCAAATTGGAAATAGGACTTGTAGTGAAAATGTGAGAACTCCCTGGCTTCAAGCAGGTTGTGCAAGACCATCCTAGGATCAATTACACCTTCATTAACCCTACCTAACCTAACCTAACCCTCGTACTTGCAAGCTGCTGTGTTCGCTCCCCTCCTCTATCTCCTCTTTTTCTGTTCGTTCATTCTCCTGCATGTTGAGTCCAAACGTGGTCCCATACCACACAATCACTACAATGCCTGTTTACTCGCTGTTCATATCACTCTTCCATGAGCCGAGACGTTGTATAGAACACTTATTTTGAACTAGAACGGCACTCGTAAAGTGCATAGTCTCACCTCGTGTGTTCATTCTGGACAAAAATACCATCGATAACTGAACACTACTATAATGGCCCATATACCTGTATCACCCATGCACCGAATTATCCCACATAGTTTATTGGCATGGGTTATGTATATCATAAATTTAATTGCTCACTCACATCAGGTTGTGGATCAGATATATGAATTTTCAGATTTTTAGGATAAAGATTTCAATTCAACCAATTATGGCTGGAATACCACTTCACTGATGACATCACTGCCATTACCCTATATACTCCATGGGGGGTTAATGACATTACGTCAAGTTCAAATATTTTTCGTTGAGCGGTTTCAGCGAAAATGAATTACAATTCCTTTAATCCAATATGGCTGCCATACCATGTGACCTATGGTGTCAGAGTTATCAATAAAATATTCTCCTGGGGAGTCCCTCCTATGTTAAGTTTTGCATCGATCGGACAAACGGTTGCAGAGAAAACCATTTTTGGATAAGGATTTTAATTCAACCAATTATGGCTAGAATACCACTTTACCGATGACATCATCGTTATCACCCTATATACCTCTTGGGGAGTTAATGACACGGGCCAAGTTTAAATTTTCTTCATTTCGCATTTTGGATAAAATGATGTCCAAATGTTTTCCTTTCATCCAATATGGCTGCCATACCATATGCCCTATGACGTCAGAGTTAGCAATAAAATATGCCCCATCTTATGCATGAAGTTTTGCATTGATTGGACAAGCGGTTGCAGAGAAAACCATTTTTAAAGTGAAAATATGTGTGGACACACACAGACACACTGGCGGTGCATTCGTGTCGCATCGCCTTCGGGCGAAACGAATAGAGTATAGTAACATATTTGCATGCATTAATTATTTTGGAAGAATTAATTTAAAGAAGTCAAAACAGCATTGTGTTAGGAAAGCAAATATTGCAGAGCAGTCATTAAAGAGATCGTATATATTTGAACACACTCACCTCTGAGCTCGGTTTGAATCCCGACCCATGATTCAACTGTGTGTGCTGTCCCTCAGATGGACGTGAAACTGGGCGTCCAATGTGCCGACGTTAGTTGGTGGACTAAAGATCCCAGGCTCATGGAAGAGTGATATGAACAGAGAGTAAACAAATTCCAAATTCCTGCCCTAATAACTAACAAATCTGCCCTAATAACAGATCAGAAATGTATTTGAAACATTTTTTTTTGCCTCCGCTCCCAAAAGTGGCCGGTGGCATGATGTTTTCGGGCAGTCCGTCCGTCCTCGTTTTTCTCAGCAACCACATGTCCGATTGAAACGAAACTTTCATGGTAGGAGCGACACCCATGCAAAATGTTTTTTGTTTTTTTTAATGATAATTGTGATGTCATCGAGCAGGTGGTGTGGCAGCCATCTTGGATTAAATGCAACCAATTAAAAAATTATTTCTCGGAAACCGTTGAATGGAAAAAATTGAAACTAGGCAAATTGTCAAGTACTCCCAATGGGGAACAAAAGCATGATAGTGATGACAAAATCGGTGAAGTGGTATACCAGCCACAAATGTTTTAATCAAATGCGTTATCCTAAAAACCTGATACTGCATGCACGTCATCTCTGACCCATTTGTATTGAATATATTAAATTTATGACATCATAGGTCACATACTTTGGCAGCCATATTGCATTTAACCTGAAACGTTAAAAACTAGAAGGCACTCGATAGAGCGCATACCTCCGCCAGGCTGAACAGGTTATGTTTTGTATCCCATGATAGGCTGGATCTGCATCCGGACCTGAACCAAAATCGAATCGGCTTGTTCTTGTCACCTCACCAACTCATCAACTGAGTGTTGTCATAACTCGTCCACAACTTTTATAAATATCATGTTATATATCACTTTTCACCCGATCTCTCAATGGTGAAGAATCATTTAAAAAATAAATAATTTTCGTATCTGAATCCATATTCAGATCTTTACCAAAATCGAATCTTTTGTCCATGTCAGACACCCAACCTGTCCACCAAGTTTCGTCCAAATCCCTTCATAACTTTTGAGATACCCTGCTATATATCGTTTTTGGCCCTATCTCCCAATGGCGAAGAATCATTTAAAAGTTAAATAATTCTCGTATCCGCATTCATATTCAGCTCTTCACCACAATCAAATCGATTCATTATTGTCACACACCCATCCCCTCCACCAAGTTTCGTCCAAATCCATCCACTCCTTTTTGAGATATCCTGCTGTGTATCGTTTTTGGCCCAATCTCCCAAAGTGAAGAATCACTTTAAAAATTCTACTAGCCGGATCCGAATTCAGATCTTCACCAAAATCGAATCATTTCATCCTTGTTACATACATTACCTCTCTGCCAAATTTCGTCTGAATCTGTCCTCAGCTTTTTGAGATATCTTATTCACAGGCAAACAGACAGACAGACAGACAGACAGGGGTGAAAACATAACCTCCATCCACCTTTGGTGGCGGAAGTAAAAATCTTCTCCCAAACCACCAAAGCGATCGACTCACGACTTTACATGTGTCATCGACTAGACATGGCGATTAAAAGTTGATCACAAAACGTCATAGGTCACATGGTGTGGCAGCCATCTTAGATTGAAGGAAATTATTAAATAATCATATCTCAGAAACTGCTTACCCTATCGATGCAAAACTTTACAAATGTCATCCAGTACAAATGTTACATATAGTTTGAAAATTATGACGTCGTAGGTCACGTGGTTTGGCAAACATCTTTGATCGAAAAACGAAAGTTATCCAATCAACACGAAACTTCACAAACATGATCCCCTACCCATTTTTTTTTTTTTATATACAAGATCGAGGCTCATGTAAGAGCTAACATGAATGACAAAAAACAAACGGACACATAAGACGAAATAAAGGGAGCAGGAGACAAGATGGGGAGAGAGGGGGAAGCACACAAGTACAACATTTGAGAGCAGGGACATCGAGAGATCTGTGGGAGGGAGAGGACTTGGGGGGAGGAGGCGTGGGAAGGGGTGTGGGGTGGGAGAGGTAAAAAAAAAAAACACATGGACACAGCTAGGACTTCCAGGAAAGAAGTCGGTATTTCAGAAAAGTGGATCTGGAGTGAATTATCAGGGGGAGAAAAGATCAAGGTTTTGCATGGGGGAAGATAAGAGATGGTGGTGAACAGCTGTTTTAAAGACCTGGAGGGAGGAGTGGGATTGAAGAGAGTGAGGGAGTTTGTTCCAGAGGTGGGAGAAAAGAGGATTGAAAGAGTGAAGGTGAATAGAGAGTCTTGATTTTGGCAATTTCACCATAAGAGGGTTGCAGGTAGATCTTGTGCGACCTGTAGGAGTGCTTGGGAGACAGAGCACAGACAGGGCTGGGGGGGGGGGGGGGGGGCTAGAGAGGAATTGGTAGAAGACAGAAAGACCACCAACATGCATGCAGTGAGTGAGTGAAGTTAGCTTCATCGCCGGAGATTCCAATGATTCTGAAAGCTTTGGTTTCAACAGCGTGAAGCCGAGCTAGGTGTGAGGCAGGTGCACCGGCCCAAAGGGGAGAACAGTATTCCATTGAGCTACAGATGCAATTGAATTGAGCCATTGAGCTTACCCATAATATTCAGAGTGTACATTTTTGATGTCTTATGTCACATGGTTTGGCAGCCATATTAGCTTGAAAGCCGATATTTTAAAATCCTCCTTTTCCGAAACCGCTTCACCAATCGATGTGAAACCTGTCATGTCTGGTAAAAATGTAATACTTGAGAACAGCTAAAGGGATTTAAATCAAACTTGTTTATCTTTAGGACAGTCAACGAGGGCATATACCCGTTGTTACCAGCAGGGACTACGCGGAGGCATATTGGCGATGCAGTCACATTGCTCTAGTTTATTTCGTACTTTAATGGAACTTCCTCTTGTCTGCTGTTAATTTATGTTAATCAAGGAAATAAATGATATACATTTGCTTTTGAAAAAGAGAGCAAAAGACATCTTCCTGAGAGCATCAGTAGAACCTGTAGAGTATAGAAATGTCATTTTATTTGAATGACCCTGTAGATAACATACATAATTGTCACACTAACACCACATTTGACACGTATCTGAAAATGCCTTCATGGCACAATGTCATTTTTGACCCCATAGTACCTCAATTAGGACTTCATCATTATCGGAAAGCCAGAGTGGCTGTGGGATTATCTCAGCTAAAGGGAACTCTTCATGGAAAGCAGCTTACGCATAGGAATGTCATCCTACATTATGATGGTGTCCAACTACAAGTTCCAGCTCTGATTTGGCCCCATCAGTCTATCATTTTTTGGACCTCTCTGAAGATGATGATGATGATGATGATGATGATGATGATGATGATGATGATGATGATACTATCGTGTCCCCGGGGTTAAGACCCCAAGAGGACAAAAGGCCGAAACGAACTTTACTCCGAGGCATATACCCAACTTGGCGGTATTATCTTTTCACGCATGCGGGAAGGTTCGAGGCCTTACCTGATCAGAACACATGCAGCAGTTAATCCGAACCCACAAACACAAAGATGGGACAGCAAAATCCACAATACAAGGAAAGTCAAATTCGACAAATTATGATTTAATGAAAATAAATGCAAATAACAATGAAAGGTGAAGTAAAACTTAAATTCCTAATTGAGACGTCTCCACTCAAACTCGTACCAGGGGAAAACGAAAGTAAAAGAAAATAAATGATGCTTTGGTAATCGGTCAGCACTCAGCTTTGCATCCCCAAATGGCTGGTAAGGCTTGTCGATCGCTCGTAGTCTCCAAACCACCACACAAAATGCACAAAATGGCGTGGAGTGCACTCTTCGACGTTCAGAGAAAACATGACGGGGACCCAGTCCACCACCGATGTCGATCCTGTGCCTTGTAGTTCTGACTGTTCCAAACCGCTGTTTCTCACCAGCCCTTTCCCAAGAGCGCACACAAACCAAAGACCACACGCCCACGACCAATCCGGAACAAGGAGGAAATGCGACTACCTCCAACCAGCTCCAGGACAGAGAGAGAGACAAAATAGTTAGACCGCGTTCTTTTTTTCTGCTCTCCAGAATCTTCCATGATGACGTCACACTCTGTCCAATCACTGAGCTCTACTCAATCATGAAGGCCGGGGCATGGCCTCCCCATTACGAGTCGTCCAGGGCAGAGTCCAATCTCCGTTCGGGAATGTTCGGATGACGTCGTTCGCCGTGAGGCGGGGCTTGCGTGCCAATCGGCAAATGTGCCAGCTTTGTGAGACCTGGAGGCGCTATGAGCAACTTTGTCCATTTGTTATAGTTGTTGTAATGGTGGCCCTTTTTGATGCAATAACAACGAAAGGAAAAAATCACAGGACAATTACACACTGGGGTTTATCCTTAAGCCCTACCGAATTAGCATGGCTCCACCCCTCGTATGGAGACACATATATGATCTTACCGGACATTCGACACTACTTAGATACATCGAGTGGGTCTTCTTCTTTGCGACACTTGGAGCATGCTAATTTATATGATTATATCTTGGCTATGGTATTTCATTGTTTACCCCCACAGACGTAACAATATGGTCAAAATTGGAGTGTAACAATGGATACAATGTTCCAAATAAGTGTACCACAATGATTGTATTTTCAAGATAGCAGAAGTGCTTTGCTGGGGATATAACATGGACAATTCATAATGCTATGTTATGTTATACTAAAGGGCTTATACCATATTTAATACACACTTGAAAATGTCTTCACATTAGAATGCAATTACCTGGGTTACTGAAGGTGGGCAGAAGTTATGTTTTCACCTATGTCTGTCTGTCTGTTTGTCTGTGTGTGGGATATCTCAAAAAGTTGTGCATGTATTCTGACGAAATTTGGTGGAGATGTTGGGTATTTGACAAGGACTAATTAATTATATTGTGGTGAAGTTCTCGATTTGGATCTGTGAATTTTTTAAGTGATTATACACCATTGAAAGATGTGGCCAAAATGATTTAAAGCATGATATCTCAAAAAGTTGTGGATTATGACAAAACTTGGTAGATGAGTTGGTTAGGTGACAAGAACAAGATACAGATCTAGCCTTTCAGTAGGATACAGAACATAAACTCTTCAGCCTGGTGGAGGTATTCTCGATACTGAGCGCCGTTGTCGTTTTGACATGTATCCACCATAGCACCTCAAGAAGTACTTCATCATCATCAGAATTGGCAAACATGTTTGCAATACTTTGTTGTGTTACATACATGTTTGTAATACTTTGTTGTATTACATACATGTTTGTAATATTTTGTTGTGTTACATACATGTTTGTAATATTTTGTTGTGTTACATACATGTTTGCAATACTTTGTTGTGTTACATACATGTTTGTAATATTTTGTTGTGTTGCATGCATGTTTGTAATACCTTGTTGTGTTGCATACATGTTTGTAATATTTTGTTGTGTTACATACATGTTTGTAATATTTTGTTGTGTTACATACATGTTTGTAATATTTTTTGTGCTACATACATGTTTGTAATATTTTGTTGTGTTACGTACATGTTTGTAATATTTTGTTGTGTTGCATACATGTTTGTAATATTTTGTTGTATTACATACATGTTTGTAATACTTTGTTGTGTTACATACATGTTTGTAATATTTTGTTGTGTTACATACATGTTTGTAATACTTTGTTTTGTTACATACATGTTTGTAATATTTTGGGGTGTTGCATGCATGTTTGTAATACTTTGTTGTGTTACATACATGTTTGTAATATTTTGTTGCGTTACATACATGTTTGTAATACCTTGTTGTGTTGCATACATGCTTGTAATACTTTGTTGTGTCACATACATGTTTGTAATACTTTTTTCGTTACATACATGGTTGTAATACTTTGTTGTGTTACATACATGTTTGACACCAGCATTTTGTGACACAAAATATGTTTTGTTGTATGCAAAGTCAAGGCTCATGGAAGAGCACCCAGTGTAACCCTCTGGATAATAATTTCAACCTTATGGATGGAAATTGGTTATGTGCTCAGTATCCTGATCACGTCCATATCAGAGAGCGCTTTGGCTAAGGGTATAGTGAGAAATTTGAAATGAAATAATGTCTTTAGTACAACTAGGGCATGCCCGTACTATATCTATATCTAAAATTATATCCCCCCCCTCTATTTACATGAAATGGTTTGGTCCAAAGCGAACGGCTTGCGAGTACGGTGACAATCCCCCCCCCCTCTATTTACATGAAATGGTTTGGTCCAAAGCGAACGGCTTGCGGAGTTTGGTAAAGAAATCGCCATAGCATGCACAAACGCGCAGGAAAGCGAAAGAATCGCAAATTAGTTTTAATTAGTTTTAAAACATCGTTTAACGCCAACATAGCGGCAACATAGTTTGCCAATGTGAAATAAATGAATACGCTCTCAAATGTGCCGTCCGAGGCAGAGTCTGTTCGCCACGTTCGGCACACGTGATAGCTCGCTGCTCTCTGATTGGTTGAATCGTTTTTTGGACATAGCTCGGTAACTACTTCTCCGATTAATATGAAACCTTGAAAAGGCACATCCTCGGGTCCCCAGCAATATACCTGGCAAGTTTAAAGTATATCGGACCCGTGGTTGTCGAGAAACAGCGGTCACAGACATACAGACATACAAACATACAAACATACAAACATACAAACATACAAACATACACACAGAGATTACTGGAATTATAGATAGATGAACAAAAGTACAGAGGAGGATATATATATATATATATATATATATATATATATATATATATATATATATATATATATATATATATATATATATATATGTGTGTGTAGAGGAGGAAAGGTTGGGGTGGGGGAAGGAGGTACATTTTCCCCCACCTTACTCTTCTGAAAGTCATGATCAAAGTCGCATCTTTAAAGTGTTGACATACCTCGTATAGATGGTAATACTATCCAATGCAATGGATTGTCAAGTGTATATGTTGCAAAACCTACAGAAAAGGTTATATGATCAGGTTTGGCAATAGCGCTGGAAAAATAAAGTCAGAATTAATGCACTCTCTCTGCATCCCCCTGCTCCCCCTACCCGCATTCGCATAATCCCCACCTGCTCTCCAGCATATAGCTCCACAAACCAGTCACTGTTGTTTCAACTTAATGGTAAGGTTTCTTCTTCTTTCCAGAGTTCAGCTGAAATGAACACTTCAAGACAAATGTTCAAATTACAGGAACATTACAGCCCTTGAAAATGCCATTGCTTGTCTATCATTGCTTTAAGTATGTAATTTGCTTTAACAATGAAACATTTCATCCGAACAGCACTTTAAGTACTGTATGTAATTCAGAAAATTTAAATGATATATTTTTTGACCAAAGTCAGGACAATAATTAAGGTGTGCATTGTATATATACTGTAAGTTCCAGGTGTACCAATCATAGCTGGAACCTACAGTATGTATATATATATTTATTTATTTATTTATTGTATATATATTTATTGTATATATATATATATATATATATATATTGTACACCTTAAGTATTTGTATTGCTTTTTCTCACAAAAAAAACCGCTTGATATGTGATGCAAAAAAAAGTTTTTCCGATAATACTTGAAAAGAAATGCGTTACCATAAATTCACTTACAGCCAATATCTTCTTCTTCTTCGTCTTATTTAACGGCCAGAATCATTTCCATGTTCTTGTATGGTTGGCTGAAAGAGGTTTAGCCCGAGTCTTTCACGAACCGGCTGGCCAGGCCTGACTTTCGACTAACCTTTGTTCATGGTGCCGGTGATAGCTCGCCTACACTGTGCTCGGGAAGACGAGACACCAAGTTTTTTAACGTCCATCCGAGGGACGGAATAAACATTGATGAATTGCCCTTCCTGTGCAACACCAGGATGGCAGTTTATAGCTGGGTCGGGATTCAAACCCAGGCTCGACAGCTTCGAGGGAAGTTTGCGTACCTCTCGGTCATCCTGCCAGCCACATTTACAGGTAGTCTCTACTTAAGAATATTTAATTACAAATCAAAAATATATGTACACTAAAGGAAGGGGGTAGAAAATGAAATTACTAGTAACTAGCTAAGGTACCCGTCCTACGGGCGGGGCTTCAATTGGGAAGCCCAAATGAAAAGGCAAAATATCAGAAATTGAAGGCTTTTTTTAAATTTTAAACGATTCATATAAACATCCGTTGAATCATATCACACGCAAATCATCAAAATCTAAACAGTACATGGCGCCCATTTTGAAAAAAGATTGAATTCTGCAAAACGGAAGCGGTCGCTACACCTGTTTCTCAGTCGCTTTGCACACGCTGCCGTGTTACTTCGGAGCCGCACGTTTATATAGGAAGAGTTCGTCAGGAGTCGATCTACTCTCTCCTGGAACGTAGAATTTCAACAAAAGCCACATCACTGTTCATATCGGTAAATATTATTCCATCGTGTTTGGAAAAACTGGAAAATTGGAAAATTGGAAAAATAGGAAAAATAATATAGCCTACTAGCAGAAGTACCCGGCATTGCCGGGCGGGGGAGGGGAGGGGAGGAGGGGAGGGGAGGGGAGGAGGGGAGGGGAGGAGGAGGGGGAAGGGAAGGGGAAGGGGAGGGGAGCGGGAGGGGGAAGGGGAGGGGAGCGGGAGAAGGGGGAGGGGAGGGGAGCGGGAGAAGGGGGAGGGGAGGGGGGAAGGGGGAGGGTAAGGGTGGAAGGGGGGAGTGGAGGGCGGAGGGGGGAGGGGAGGGAGAGGGGAAGGGAAGGAGGGGGAAGGAGAGGATGGAGGGGGGAGAGGGGGTGGGGAGGGGGAGGGAGAGGGGGGGTGGGGAGGGGGAGGGAGAGGGGGGAGGGGGTGGGGAGGGGGAGGGAGAGGGGGGGAGGGGGTGGGGAGGGGGAGGGAGAGGGGGAGGGGGAGGAAGGGGGAGGGGGGGGAGGGGGAGGGGGAGGAGGAGGGCGAGGGGGAGAAGAGGGGGAGGGGGTTGGGAGGGGGGGGGGAGGGGGTTGGGAGGGGGAGGGGAGGGGGAGGGGGTTGGGAGGGGGAGGGGAGGGGGAGGGGGTTGGGAGGGGGAGGGGAGGGGGAGGAGGGGGGAGTGGAGGGCGGAGGGGGGAGGGGAGGGAGAGGGGAAGGGAAGGGGGGGAAGGAGAGGATGGAGGGGGGAAGGAGAGGATGGAGGGGGGAGGACGGAGGGGGGAGGACGGAGGGGGGAGGACAGAGGAGGGAGAGGGGGGAGGGGAAGGGGAGGAAGGGGGAGGGGAGGGGGAGGGGAAGGGGAGGAAGGGGGAGGAGAAAGGGGAGGAAGGGGGAGGAGAAAGGGAGGGGGGAGGAGAAAGGGGAGGAGGAGGGGGAGGAAGAGGGGGAGGGGAGAGGAGGGGAGAGGGGGGAGGGGAGGGGGGAGGAGGGGGGTTGGGAGGGGGAGGGGAGGGGGGAGGAGGGGGGTTGGGAGGGGGAGGGGAGGGGGGAGGGGAGGGGGGAGGAGGGGGAGGGGAGGTGGGGGAGTGGGAGGGTAAGTGGGGAAGGGAGAGGGGGAAGGGAGGGGGAAGGGGAAGGGGGGAAGGGGAGGATGGAGGGGGGAGGGAGAGGGGAGAGGATGGAGGGGGTGAGGGGAGGACGGAGGGTGGAGGGGAGGTAACATTACATTACACACACACAAACTGTTTTATGTTCAATGGTCTGGCGGCGGGGATGGAACATCACATGATCGCTCTGAGCGAATCAGCGTGCTGCTCTGCCACCGGCTCAGATTCTGTGTATAATATGCCTTGCTGAAAAAAAATCTATGTGAAACATGCTACTATCTATGCTAAATCATGCTAAATCATGCTAAATGCTAATCATGCTAAAATCTATGCTACTTGCTGTGAGTTTATGGCGGCAAGGAACATCACGTGATCGCTCTGAGCGAATCAGCGCGCTGCTCTGCCACCGCCTCAGATTCTGTGTATAATATTCCTCGCTGAAACAAAATATGGATCTAAAGATGAAAGAAAAAAAAACCTATGTGGTGTGAATGGCAATGTTCCTCGCTGAAATGTGAAAAAACGCAATCGCTTTTCGCTCTGAATTACGTGCGAATGCGTAACTGTGAGTTTATGGCGGCAAGGAACATCACGTGATCGCTCTGAGCAAATCAGCGCGCTGCTCTGCCACCACCTCAGATTCCGTGCATAATATTCCTCGCTGAAATGCGCTGAGGTAAAAATATGGTAAAAAAAATATTATGAAATATATTATTTTAGGTCGGCCATGTTCTTCCCAGGCTCAATGGCCATGTCTATGCCAAATATAAAGCACGTGAGCCTCTCCGTTTAGGAGTCTATCGGTAACATTACACACACACACACACACACACACACACAAACTGTGTTTTATATATATAGATTTTACTCCAGGGGGTCCTAGCATTACCCACCCAAAATATCGTTGCGATCGGTTCAACCGTTTTTGCGGTACCTTCGAACGGGCAGATAGACAGATGGACAGCCGGACATTTGGTGAATTATAGTAAGATGAAAAGGGAGGGAATACAGGAAAATGAGAGGGTAGGGTCAGAAGAGGGGGAAAGGGTGGGGGAGATGCCAACAGAATAGGGGAAAGGAAGTTGGGATTACTGGGCCTATGCATTGCTGGGCCACATGTTTGTATACCTACCCCATGTTTGCCTTTACCCCTTTAGTAAAAAAAACATATCAATGCCACTAGTTTGTTAATTCTGCTTGGCTGTCTCTCTTTGTTGTTCCTTGTGTTGCCATTAGGTTGTATACCATATGTTGTTGTTATTTCATGTTGGGGTAGAAATTTACTGTATGTACATTTGTGGTGTCAGAGACACCATGTACAATTGTACATTGAAGATGGGCCGGATTACCTTTTCCTGTTTGTATTTGCTCTTCTATTCCTTTAGATACTGTAAGAGAGAGAGAGAGAGAGAAGGAGAGAGAGAAGGAGAGAGAGAGAAAGAGAGAGAGAGAGAGAGAGAGAGACTTTTCTTCCCCTTTATTACAAGGAAAACAAGTTTTACATGGTGAAAGATGTTTGTACAGGCATCAAAAAGAAATAACCAGGAAGGAAAGGGGTAACAGAGAAGCAATACTTTAGATTTATAAATTGATTGTTAAAACACCACCAACCATACCACATAAGGATTGTTTCACACACCACCGATTTTTAAATAAAGCAGGATCTTGAGTTTCAAACTCAAAAAGAACACGCGATGTAACCAATGCTTTAAAAACAGTTAAAACGTCATCAGCTAAAACGTCAGTGTTCTGCAGTTTTCGTTTCCTCGATAAATAAATGGCAAGTTTTGCCTCAGAACACAGAAAGTTTGCTAAAAGACATTCATTTTTACATTGATACAAAACATTAAAACCAAATATGAAAACACAATGTGTAAAAGTCAAACCGAGCCCCCGGATCACACGTGACAGGATTTTAAAAAACGAGGCCAACCTTGAACATTCAATGAAAATGTGAAAAATGGTCTCTGGGGTGTCGCAAAAGGGGCACAATTCCGAGTTTTCAGGACATATACGGTGGGACAGGATGTTGCAAGGCAGGATATGGTGCGCTAACCGCCATTGTAGATCACCCGAGCGCTTGACAGTAGGTTCTTTGTACATCACCTGCCAGTTTATTGTTGTGAAACGGTTAGCTTGGAGCAGCGCTCGCCAATGAGCTTGTGGCTCTGCAGGTTTGCCAGGAAAAAGAGTGAGAACACATAGATTGTACACTGAGGATTTCTCCATCTGGTTAAAGAGCCTAAAACTTTGAAATAAAATTAAAAGATTTGGGAAAGGACATTGGGATCGATGGAGGGCATCTTCTATGTCTGGGTCCCATTTTAACCCGGTTTGCTTAAAGGTCCGTAAAATCACAGAGAAAATTCTGCCAATGACTCTGATGGACCTCACACTGGTGGCCACGGCAATGTCAGCAGCTGGCTTCCATCTATGTACAAGGGGGTTCCTGAGGTGTTTTACTCTGGTAACGCCGACATCAATAAACTTTTGCATGAAAGATCTGTCACTACAGACCCCATCAAAAAAAGAATTTAAAAATATTGGTTCATTTAAAAACATCTGAAGGGAGTAAGCACTGGTGTCGCGGCGAAAAGAAACAGCCTGCCACGCTTCCAGCATGCTTCGGTAGAACAACGGGACCGATGTCATATCCACGCGCTTCGCGTCGAGAAGAAAAAGCTCGTCACCATAGCCAAGTTTCCCAGCTTGCCTAAGCAAACAATGGGCAAAGGCTTTCCATGGGACGTCGGAGTATAGAAGCCTTCGTACTGAAAGGAGGCGAAAAGCCATCACTTTGCTCATCACATCTATTAGCCCCTGTCCACCTTCTGCAGTCGGCAGGCTTAGTATTCCTGGCCGGAGCCAGTGCTTTCCCCCCCAGAAAAAATCTACAAAAGAGCTTTGAAGTTTTTTAAGGATAAAACCTGGGGCCTGCAGTGCTTTAAAAACATGCCAGAGCATTGATGCCGCGAGATTATTAATGACCAGAGTACGACCCCGGAAGGAAAGCTGCCTCAATAGTCCCCTCCATTTTATCAACCGCTGCTCGGTTTTGGTAATCAGCGACTCCCAGTTTTTTGAAATAAAATCTTGAGTTCCAAGAAAGACACCGAGGTAGTGTATTCCTTCATTGGTCCATACAAGGTGCCCTGGTAGGGTTGGAGGGGGAGTTTCATTCCGTGGACCTAAGTAAAAAGCTTTGCTCTTTTCCCAATTAACTTTAGTCGAGCTTGCCAGGCTAAATTCCTCGACAGACTCAACCAGAGCGCGAACATCGTCATCGGAGTACACAATTGCACAGAGGTCATCCGCATAAGCAATGGTCTTTACGGGATTTTCTAACGGCAGAGGATAAAACCCTTGTAGCCGTGTGCGTAAACGATGTAGTAAAGGTTCAATTGATAGGGAGTATAGAAGGCCAGACAGGGGGCACCCTTGACGAATACCCCTGGTAACAGGGAAAGGCTGACTTAAGATGTTATTAACTTTGAGCAAGCTAAAAATATTATTATACAATATTTTGATATAACAAATAAAATTTTCCTTAAAACCAAACCCCCGTAAAACTGCAAAGAGATAAGAGTGATCAATCGTGTCGAAAGCTTTTTCTTGGTCTAAAAACACCAGACCAACATTTCTATGTTCAGCAATACAAATGTCAATCATGTCACGTACAATAAAAATGCTATCGTGTATTGTCCTTTTAGGGATGCAATAGGATTGATCGGGGTGTACAATCTCCCCAATCAGAGGTTTGAGGCGGTTGGCAAGAACTTTTGAAAAAATCTTGTAGTCCGTGCAGAGGAGCGAAATGGGACGCCAATTTTTAAGCTGCTGGAGGTCTCCTTTCTTAGGTATGAGAGCAAGTATAGCCCTGCGACAGCTGATTGGTAACAAGCCTGTTCGTAGGCTATCAACTAAGAGGTCAAGCAACTCAGGTCCCAACAAATCCCAGAAGGTTTTGTAGAACTCTGCAGGGATTCCATCAAGTCCAGAAGCTTTACCTGTGGGCAAAGTTTGCAACGCAGTAAAGAGTTCGTCAAGAGTCACTTCCTTGTCAAGTTGTTGACATGCAGGTTCGGACAAGGTGGGCAAAGAAGTGGTTAAGGAACGAATCATGTCTTCTTTAGTGTTTCTGGCGCAATACAAGTCAGAGAAGTATTGTTTTGTCAAGCTTCTAATGTCTTTTGGATCGTGCGTTGTTCGGCCTCCTGGTGCCTGCAGCGAAGTTATTTGCTGGTTTCTCTTTTTTCGTGCTTCCAAAGCAAAGAAAAACTTGGAAGGAGTATCAATAAAGCTGTAGTTCTCCATTCGTAGCCTTATTAGAGCCCCTCTGGCTTGTTTTGCACAGAGTTGAGCAAGGAGTGCTTTCTTCGTTGCTATTAAAGAACTAGTCCTTTCGGCACTGGGAGCTGGGAGGCTTGACTGGAGAGACAATATTTCTTTGGCAATTAGAGATTGCAGCGCAGATTCGTTCTTTGTACAAAAGGAGCTATATTGCTGGCAAAAGGTCCTAATATGGGTTTTCGCATTGTCCCACCATTGTATGAGGCAGGAGTAGGAAGGCTTCCGTAGTAGTAAAGCTTCCCAAAAGGCTCGGAAGGCGACCGGAAAAGCGTCATCTTGCAGAAGACTCACATTGAAGGTCCAATGGGCAGTGCCACGATTTCGAGCCGGGGAGAGTATATGAAGAACAACCATGTGATGGTCCGAAAAACCACTTGGGGTGGCGTCGACATGGTCTATGACGTTTAAAGAGTCATTATTGATGTAAAATCTGTCTAGCCTTGCAAGAGATAGCCGGCCATTTGCACATCGGCACCACGTGTATTGCCGTGCAGATGGGTTCTGGAGTCTCCATACATCCATAAGGGAGAATTTGGACAATGCTCTCTTTAAGGGTGTTGTACTTGATGGGTGGGGCTCTTCTCCATTACGATCAAGGGTGGGATACAGTGTGCAATTAAAGTCCCCACACAGACAAACAAGGCCATCAAAATCAAGGTGTGTGAGGGACATTTCTAACTGTGTGAAAAAAGCTAATCTTTCTGTGCTCGTACTGGGTGAATATACATTTATGAAAGTGTGTTTATAACCATTATAAAAGAAATTAACTGAAACTAAATGCCCTTTAGTAATCTCCTTAAAAGTGACATTTTCAGGACAGAAAGAAGGATTTAAATAAATAGCCACTCCAGCACTAGGACAGGTCAAGCTACTAAAGAACCACTGTCCTTTCATGATGCGAGTCCATTCGCTCATGCACGAAGAGCTACATCTTGTTTCTTGCAAAAGAACAACATCGAAATGTTTTTGCTCGACAAGCAACTTTACCTGAGCTTTACGCAGGGGTGAACGTCCCCCATTTATATTTAAAGTTACAACAGAGAAGGTCATGGTGTAGGCAGGGAAGGTTTATCATGTAAAGGGAAGTTAGGGTGTGCTTGTAGCTCTTTCCGAGCTTTCAATACACACTTTCTCAGGCGAAATACTTGTGACTCAGTCACACCAAGTTGTTCAGCCTTAAGGAGGAGACGTCTTGAGGAGTTTATAAAGCCAGACAGGTTCGGGAAGAAGGTTACAATTTTAACCTTTTTCTTTCGAAAGGTGTCCTGAAGAAACTTTAGAATTTCCGTGGGTGATAAATCATCATCACCCTCCAGTTCCTTGGCTATTGCTGGGTCATTCCAGACCTCGCTACTAGCACTAGAGGCAAGCGACGAGGCCCCATCTGAGTCGTAATCTGGAAAGTCTTCATTTTTTCCCCCACACACCGAAACCGATGCTCTCATAACGGGAATATCGTCTTCTACTAAAGGTGCAGCTGTTTCCACAGCGGGAGTTTTAAAAACCGTAACAGGGATTAACGCTTTTATATCAGAGGCTTTGCACTCTCCTTCTGGAGCTGCTGCTTCTTCTTCCTCCATTACCTCAGACACTTCATCGTCAGCAGGGCGCGGGACGAGAGCAGGTTTGTGGTTCTTGACTTTAGTTTCAGTAACCGGGGTGGTTACCACAACATCTTGGGGCATTGCGCTTGGTCCTTGTTCATGAGAGGAATGAACAGAAACGTCTTCTTCCATTTCAGCAAACACACTGAACCTATTCTGCAGCAGAAGACCAGCTGCAGGGGCTTCTGTTTCTAAAAAAGAAACATTACGTTCATTCGACGGCGCTATCTTTTTCGAAACGCTCACCTGTATGTCCTCATTACCGCTTCCTCTTTTATAACTCCTCCTGGAGGACACGGTAGTAAAACCCGCGTCATCAGCCGGTGAATTATCGATTTCCGCGCTCGAATGTGAAGGCTGATCTGCCGTCCCAGACGCGCCATTGTCATTGCGAAGATCGACATTTGGTTCTGTCCGTCTAGATGTGCCACTAGGATCGGCATTTGTTCCTGACTGTCTAGATGTGCCGCCGGATACACACTTCGGACAAGCACCTTTTAAATGTCCGAAGGCACCACACGTGAAACACGTCATTGTCTCTGTTGCGATGTACATTCGATAATTTCGATTTTCAACGACCAACGTAGCTGAGGCATTGAGCGATTGAGCATTGTTTTTTAACACCATGTAACAGTGCCGCCGGAAGGACATGATATGGCGGACTGTAGAATCCGAACGCAAACGGAAGGGAATCATGGAGATTTTTGACACCACGGTGCCAAACTGTGTTAAAACGGACAAAATCTGTTCGTTTTTAACAAAAGGCGGTAAATTAGATAAAGTGATTTTCACCGCCGGTGAGTCCAACATACTAACGTTAACGAAAATATCTGGTGGTAAGGACAAACCAGTTTCAACCGCCTGAGCGACATAGCGCTCCTCGGAAAGAAAAACAACAACTCGTTGGTTCATCTTTGAAGCTGCTAACACATTTTCAAAACCAACGAGTTCACCCAAGCCCATCACGACGTCATCGACCCGAACCCCGTCGGGTGGACTAACTATTACCCCATTTTTACGAGTAAGTGACTCGTAAATGCTTTTCTGCAAACGACTGTTTGCCATAGCGATAAATGAACCAAAACTAAGAAAAGATTTGAAAAAGCAAAACAAAATAGAACCTATCGCAAGCAAAGCCTGCAGGCGAAGGTAAAATGAAAAGAAGTAGAATAAGGGAGCCGATAAACGACGATAATGAAAACACGACAAGCAGAGCACAGGCCCGAAGAACACAAGGTTCTTTAGGACTCGCACCAAACTCACCGTGCGCGCTCTCTTTCTCTCTCGTCTCAACGAAGAAGGAAAACACGGGGAAAACTTCACAAACACGTACAAAGACACAGAGGGAGTGAAAAGGGGGATGGGAAAGGCAACAACACAACACAGTACTCACAGCTCCTCACACACAGCAGCCATGATTGCCACACCCACGCACGACTCACCAACGACCAGCAGGGGGCGC
The DNA here is from genome assembly GCF_964187855.1 of Myxine glutinosa. Taxonomy (NCBI): domain Eukaryota; kingdom Metazoa; phylum Chordata; class Myxini; order Myxiniformes; family Myxinidae; genus Myxine; species Myxine glutinosa. The sequence continues at coordinate 196,530,399 of NC_136261.1, read as the reverse complement.
GCGCGCGAGAGAGAGAGAGAGAGAGAGAGAGAGAGAGAGAGAGAGAGAGAGAGAGAGAGAGAGAGAGAGAGAAGGAGAGAGAGAGAGAGAGAAGGAGAGAGAGAGAAGGAGAGAGAGAGAGAGAGAAGGAGAGAGAGAGAAGGAGAGAGAGAGAAGGAGAGAGAGAGAAGGAGAGAAGGTATGCATGGGATGATCCTGGTTGAGCAAATGGGTTATTTCAATGTCCAACAATTTTTGCATACATAATATATAGATGGATCAAAACAGATGCAACTGAAATGCACTCGTCAACTTCCTCTGCTCGATGATCGAGTTGCATCAGCTTAGGACATTTTTTTCAATCATGCCATTTAAACATATGACCACAGTTAGATGCAAATCAGACAGTAATGCAGTTGTGAGATATCATCAACAAAAGGAAGTTGCAATGTCATGGTCGGGTAAGCAGAACCAATCAGATTGATCTCATGTTGTACAGGGCAAAATAGAGGGTAGATGTTCAAGAAGATAGTCAAAACATCAAGCAAACATGCCTAAGGACAAAGAACCCTCTGGACACCATTACCAATGCCCATACGTTGTGCAGAGCATCGAGTTGCCCGCAAGAAGTCATGATATCAACATTTCAGTGGCTGAGAAGAAACCCTTTCCAGATTATACCAGTCAGTCACAAACAGGGGGAGTTGGAGGAAGCTGATGTTACATGGAGTCAGGATTGATAACCCTTAGAAGTGAGGAATACATCAGTCTGGCTATAGGGTGAGAGGTGCATTATGTGAACCCTTTCATAATGTTAATGTGTCGGACACATTTGCCGATGTATCTCCAAAATGCAAGGATTTATAGACTTATTCCACTAATCTGCCTTTTAAAAGATTTTCATCTGGTGCCTGTTCCTGTTCTGGTTGGTCTGGTTGGTCCCTGTTCTATGCTGTTGTACTTGTGTGCTTCCCCCTCTCTCTCTCCCCATCTTGTCTCCCGCTCCCTTTATTATATGTTTTATGTGTCCGTTTGTTTTTTTGTGATTAATGTTAGCTCTTACACGAGCCTCGATGTTGTATAAATAAATAAATAAATAAATAAAAATTGAACAACCTGATCAAATTCAATCACACTCGTGCCAATCATACATGTTTGTTAATGTTTTAAAAGAAACCGGAACCGGACGAAGACGAAGAGGAAGAAGAGGAAAAGGAAGGCGGAGCGAGTGATGTTTTAATGTTTTAAAAGTTGTTCGGCTTCATCCGAACTTACGTTGGCAAACGAGGGTCACGAGTGAACTTCGGGTTTCCCGGGAAAGGGATTCCTGCGGCAGAGTTGTTATCGCTGTGACAGATCAACCTGCGTGTCAGGTTTTGAGCAAATGATGAGAGGGCTGTTGTATACCATTGCTTGTCGTTGACATGTATCCACCATGATAACATGTGGATATCTCTGCCAGATCTCCCAAAGAAGCGGCTTGTATGCAAAATATCAGACCTCCGATAAAATCGGTTGCGACTCACTGGGATTGAAACAATCTGTCAATTTCCCGACCCGGATCTCAGCCAATGGTGTATCTTCTCTTCTAGACTTGGTTATGACAAACTTCCCTGCTAATGTCTACTGCTCTTCTTCTGCCCCAATCGGTTCTTCTGATCATTGACTTGCCAAATTAATAATAAGGAGAGGCAGTTCCTCTTCAATTCTCCGTCCCCCCTCCTCCTCCTCAAAGCTGCCTCCTCCCCACTTCGTCGTAAGATAGGGCCATGTGTATGTATGTTTATATGTTGTATACATGTATGTATATATACGTATATATTTATGTGTATGTGTGTATGTATGTATGTACGTATTTATGTATGTATGTATGTATGACTGTATGTGTGTATGCTTATATGTATGTATGTATGTATGTACGTATATATGTATGTGTGTATGTATGTGTGTGTGTATGTATGTATGTGTGTATGCTTATATGTATGTATGTATGTATGTATGTATGTATGTATGTATGGTACATGTATGTACGTACATGTGGGTGATGGTAGTATGTATGTATGTATGTATGTATGTATGTACGTACATATGTACGTGTGTATGTATGTATGTGTCTATGTGTATGTGTATGATATCTGTATCAGGCAATGAATGAACATCCAATTTGTATCAGACAATTAATGAATGTCTAATCTATATCAGGCAATGAATGAACGTCTAATAATTAAAATAAATAAATGGCATACCAAAATGGCATACCAAATAAATAAATGGCATACCGAAACCACCATCCGCTTCTGTAACTTTTTGAAAAATTATTACCCTGCGCTTGCGAAGCGAAAAGCACAGTTAGGCAATTGGTTGCGTATGTGTGGCATGCATGTCTGCATTTTGAAAATTCATTTTCTCGGCAACCGCTGGTCCGATTGACAAGAAATTTTACCATAGGAGCGCCTCCACCTGTAGAATTTTTTTATTAATAATTATGACAATAGGTCACATGGTACGGACGCCATCTTGGAAAAATGTTACACCTCTATATCTCTGAAACCGCTCCATGGATAAAATTTAAACGTGGGTCATTGTAAAGAACTCTGCATGAGGAATAAGTGTTGTTAACAATGATGTAATTGGTGCCTTAATTATGACGTCATAATTCGACAGGGACAATGCTTAATCTGATCAGTTTAAAATTTTTGAGCATGATATTTTTGAGCATGATCTATGCAACAATTATATTAGATAATATAAATGTATTCTGTTGTTGCTCACGTGGTTTAGCAGCCATATTGGATCAAAAAAAAAACCCTTCAAGAACAAAAGAGTAGGCTCACACCAACTTGGCTGCACAGGTAAAGTAACCAATGAATACCATCGTTTATTAAGTAATTAATCGAATAATAAAATAATTAATCTATTAATCAATAAATCAATAAATCAAAAATACCCGTTAGAGCCAAATAACTTGGGCATTGTCGTGTCCAAATATCAGCTTCTAGCTCTAAAGGTTCCTGATGTAGTGCCCAGAGGAGAAAGGAAATAAATAAGTACATAAGAAATCGATAACAATTCAGTAATTAATAAATTAATTGATTAATCAAAAGAAATTTTAAGATGTCCTTTTTGCCAATGTGCTTGTTCACTATTGTGCCCAAATTTCAGCTTCCTAGCTTAAAGTACAGCTGAGATATCACCGGACAAACAAACGAGGTAACCTTGACCTTTGACTTTGACCTTGACTTTGATCTATATCGTCAAAAAACACTGACAGCCTCACTTTTGTCCTTCCGAATCCTCTGGTAAAGTTTGACAAAGATAGCTGAAAGCATTTGTGAGTTATCACACTCGTAGACAAACAAACAAACAAACAAACAAGAAAGACGTTGTGCAATACTTGCATTATCCACCTCCACCCACTCCCTCAAAAAGTTGCCATGGAGATATCAAATTGTCCATTTCATTACCTCCGCCACCAAAGGTGTATGGAGGTTATGTTTTCACCCCTGTCTGTCTGTTTGTCTGTTTGTTTGTGAACAAGATATCTCAAAAAGTTGTGGACGGGTTCAGACAAAATTTGGCAGAGAGGTAACATATGTGACAAGGACGAAATGATTAGATTTTGGTGAAGATTCGGATTCGGATCCGACTACTAGAATTTTAAAAAGTGATTCTTCACCATTGGGAGATGGGGCCAAAAACGGCTTGTCTGTTTGGTGGTGTGGTGGTGATGGCGTGTGGGGAATAAGCAGATATTTCAAAAAGTTGTGGACGGATTTGGACGAAACTTTGTGGCCCGGTTGGGTGTGTGACGAGGACGATTCGATTCGATTTTGGTGAAGATCTGAATATGGATTCAGATATAAGAGTTATTTAATTTTTAAAGTGATTCTTCACCATTGGGTGACAGGGCCAAAAACGATACATAGCAGGATATCTCAAAAAGTTATGCATGGATTTGGACGAAATTTGACAGAAAGGTAGTGTATGTGACAAGGACGAAACTATTAGATTTTGGTGAAGATCCGTATCCGTATCCGGCTACTCAAATTTTTTAAGTGATTCTTCACCATTGGGTGATAGGGCCAAAAACGATACATAGCAGGATATCTCAAAAAGTTATGCATGGATTTGGACGAAATTTGGCAGAAAGGTAGTGTATGTGACAAGGACGAAACTATTATTCGATTTTGGTGAAGATCCGTATCCGTATCTGGCTACTCAAAATTTTTAAGTGATTCTTCACCATTGGGTGATAGGGCCAAAATCGACATATAGCAAGATATCTCAAAACGTTATGGTCAGATTTGGACGAAACTTGGTGGAGAGGTAGCGTGTGTGACAAGGACTAATCGTTTCCATTTCGTTGAAGACCTGAATATGGATTCGGATACGAGAATTATTTAATTTCTTTGTGATTCTTCACCATTGAGAAATCGGGAGAAAAGAGATATATATGAAGGAGCTGGGCTTCAACGCGAGTTGAAAGAATTGACGCGACCAAAGATGGAAATTCGTCCGAGTAGGTTTAATAAATGTATCACACTCGGGTACTCTGAAAAGCCCGTTTATCGGGCAGCAATATATATACACATTTATGTCGGGAAGTTTGCCCGGCAAAAGCTATACCGGGCATGCCCGGGTATCAAGGGCGAGCCTTGGAAAGGCGAGTCTGGACCTGCCCGGGCGTGTTTGGCTGCGGCCTGGCAAGTCGAGGCTGGGCGTGCCCGGGCGCTCTGGACGAGCACTGGAAAGGCGATAGCGGGCATGCCCGGACGCTCTGGGCGAGCCCTGGAAAGGCGATAGCGGGCATGCCCGGACGCTCTGGGTGAGCCCTGGAAAGGCGATAGCGGGCATGCCCGGACGCTCTGGGCGAGCCCTGGAAAGGCGAGAGCGGGCATGCCCGGGAAAGACGAGACCGGGCGTGCCCGGGAGGTTCGGGCGTGCCCGGGAACAGTGAGTCCGGGCATGCCCGGGAGAGGCGCGTCTGGCCGTGTTCTGGCCGGTGCAAGGCGATTGTGTGCATCCAGCGGTAACCGCTACACATGCCCCTCCAGAATCGACCTGCACCGGCAGGGTCAATTTAAGGGGGGTCCGGATGACCCGGCCGAAGCGACCCCTGGAGGGTCGTGGGGAGGGGTCCGACGTGGTGGTGGGTGGTCGAGCGGGGGGAACTGTGGACGGGGGGCGGCCTCGCCGCGGAGGAAGGGCCAACCGTGGTGGTCGGTCGACGTCCATGTGCGCCGGTTTGAGGTGGTCCACAGAAATCCGGTCCGGCCGGCCGCCGAAGTCGACGATGAAAGACTTGTCGCCCCGTCGCAGGACCCGGAAGGGCCCGTCGTACGGCGGCCGGAGTGGCCCCCGGTGCGCGTCATGACGCACAAAGACGTACTCCGCTGTGCGAAGCGCCGGGGGGACGTAGGACTGGGGGCCACCGTGGCGGGACGTCGGCACGGGGGCAAATCGTCGGGCGGCCTCCTGGAGGTCCGAGCGCTGGCGAGCGGCGAACCAGGGACTGGTAGCGTCGGGCACGAATTCGCCCGGGACGCGGAGCGGCTGGCCGTAGACGAGCTCGGCGGCGAACGCCTGGAGGTCTTCCTTGGGGGCCGTGCGAAGGCCCAAAAGGACCCACGGCAGCCGGTCGGCCCAACCGTCGTCCTGAAGGCCGGCCATGAGTGCGGCCTTCATGGAGCGGTGAAACCGCTCGCACAACCCATTGGCTTGGGGGTGGTAGGCCGTGGTGCAGTGCAGCTTGACGCCCAACGAATGGGCGACCGCGCCCCAAAGCTCAGACGTGAACTGTGGGCCGCGGTCGGACGAGATGTCCGCTGGTGCGCCGAAGCGCACGACCCAGGTGGCGATGAACGCCTGCGCCACGTCGGCGGTGGTGGTGGAGGTGAGGGGCACGGCCTCCGGCCACCTGGTGGTCCTGTCCACCATGGTGAGCAGGTGGGTGAACCCCCGCGAGGGGGGCAGGGGACCCCCCAGGTCCACGTGGACGTGGTCGAAATGCCGTTCAGGCACGGCGAAAGGTGCCAGCGGGGCCTGGGTGTGGCGGTGGACCTTGGCTCGCTGGCAGGCCGTGCAGGCGTTGGCCCAGTCACGGATGTTTCGTCGAAGGCCATGCCAGACGAAACGCGCCGACACCAGCTTCTGAGAAGCTTTCCGGCCCGGGTGAGAAAGGCCGTGGATGGAGGCGAAGATGCGGCGCTGCCAGGAAACGGGCACGATGGGGCGAAGCTGGCCCTGGGAGACGTCGCAGAGCAGGACGGTGCCCGCGAAGGGGATGTCGGCCAGGCGGAGGCCCGTGTCCGCCGCGCGGAGTGCCTGCACCGAGGCGTCGGTGGTCTGGTCGGCCGCCATGAGCGCGAAGTCCACGCCGAGGTGGACCGCGTTCGCGCTGGCCCGCGAAAGGCAGTCGGCCACGGCGTTGTCTTTGCCGGCGACGTGCTGGATGTCCGTGGTGAACTCCGACACGGCGGAGAGGTGGCGCTGCTGGCGGGCCGACCACGGCTCCGTGACCTTAGCCATTGCATAGACCAACGGCTTGTGGTCGACAAAAGCCGTGAACGGGCGGCCCTCCAGGAGGTGTCGAAAATGGCGAACGGCCAGGAATAGCCCGAGCAGCTCGCGGTCGAACGTGCTGTAGTTTAACTCGTTCGGCCGGAGTTGCCGGCTGAAAAAAGCGAGTGGCTGCCAAACCCCGTCCACCCATTGCTCATGGACGGCGCCCACCGCGTAGTTGGAGGCGTCCGTAGTGAGGGCGATGGGCGCGTTGAGCACCGGGTGAGCCAGCAGCGTTGCGTCGGCGAGGGCCCGTTTGGCGCTGGCGAAGGCTGCGTCCATGGCCGCGGACCAAACAATGTCATGCTTGGCCGGCTTGCCCCGGAGGGCCTCGTAAAGGGGCCGCATGAGCTGAGCAGCGCGGGGCACGAATCGGTGATAAAAATTCACCATGCCGAGGAACTCTTGGAGGGCCTTGATGGAACGGGGACGCGGGAACGTGGTGATGGCCTCGACCTTGGTCGGCAGCGGCACGGCCCCGGTCTTGGTGATGCGGTGGCCCAAAAAGTCAACGGTCGTCGCGCCGAAGTGGCATTTGACCGGGTTGACAATTAAGCCGTGCTCGCTGAGGCGAACCGAACAGTGTTCGGAGGTGGAGGAGGTGCTCGGCGCGGCACGTGCTGGCGACGAGGATGTCGTCCAGATAGACGAAAAGAAACGGCAGGTCGCGCAGCACGCCGTCCATCAAGCGCTGGAGCGCCTGGGCCGCGTTCTTGAGGCCAAACGGCATCCGCAAAAATTCGAACAGGCCGAACGGCGTGATGACGGCCGTCTTCGGGACGTCGGCCGCCCGGACAGGTACCTGGTGGTAGCCCCGTATCAGGTCAATTTTCGAAAAGATGACCCGTCCCGCCAAACGGGCGGAAAAGTCCTGAATATGCGGGATCGGGTACCTGTCGGGGGTGGTAGCGTCATTGAGACGGCGGTAGTCGCCACACGGGCGCCATCCACCCCCCGGCTTTGGCACGATGTGCAGTGGCGAGGCCCACGCGCTATCGGAGCGCCGCACGATGCCGAGGTGCTCCAACGCGTCGAATTCGGCCTTCGCCACGGCGAGCTTGGCTGGGTCGAGGCGGCGGGCCCTGGCGTAGACCGGCGGGCCCGTAGTGGGTATGTGGTGCTCGATCCCGTGCCGCACCGCGACGGCCAAAAACGTCGGCCGCGTGAGGGCCGGGAATTCCATGAGCAGGCGAGCGAACTCGTTCATTGCCGGGAGGGCGCATGCCAGTTCGGTCGGCGCGGAGCTGCTCATTGTGCACGCCAGGGAGCTGAAGGTCTCGGCGTGGACAAGGCGACGTCGTTTGACGTCGACCAGCAGCCCGTGCGCGCAGAGGAAGTCGGCGCCCAGCAAAGCCACGGGGACGCTGGCGGTAACAAAAGTCCATTGAAAGCGCTGGCTGCCGAAGCAGAGGGTGACGACGCGTGGGCCGAAAGTGCGTATGTCCGAGCCATTAGCAGCGACCAAAGAGGGGCCGCAAACTGCGTCCAGCCTGTCCTGCTCGGAGGCGGGTATGACGCTCAGTTGGGCGCCGGTGTCGCACAGGAAACGCCGCCCAGACGCTTTGTCCCGAATAAACAGCAAGTTGCCCGAGTGGCCGGCGCTCATGGCTGGGAATGAACGCCGGCCCGGCCATTTCCCGACCTGCCGAAAGTGCATGGGGGCCGGCACGTCCGAGCCTTGTGTCTGAACCTGGCATGGTAATAACACCACGCCCGGTCAGGTGGAGGCCCCGGCCGTCGTGTCGGAAGCGGGTGGTGCGGCGTGGCGGCCGCCAGTTGCACCGGCAGTTCGGCCTCCAACCGCGCAGGGCGCTCGGGCGTCGTGGGCGTCGCCTCGGACGGCGGCGGGCTCCAGGTAACCGCGCCGATGTGCTGGCCCGCCGAGGAGATCTTATCGGCTTCCCTGGCGAGGGCGCGGGAATCCGTGATCAATGTGCCAGCCAGGGCGAGGCGTACCGGGTGAGGCAGCTGGCGAAGGAACAGCTCGCGGAACAGAAAATCCGGAGAGTGCTCACCGAGCAACGAGAGCATATAGTCCATGCGCTCGGACGGGCGCGTGTCGCCGAGCTCGGGCAGGTCAAGCAGGCGCCGTGCGCGTGCTGCCGGTGAGAGGGCGAAAGCGTCGAGGAGGAGTGTCTTCAGCGCGTCGTATTTGTCAGCAGCCGGCGGGTGCTGGAGGAGGCTCAAGGCGCGGGCCGCGGTGGCGGAACCGAGCGCCGCCACAACATGGTGTAAGCGGGTGTCGTCCGTGGTGATGCCTCGCAGGGCGGACTGAGAGTCCGCCTGAGCGAACCAAACAGCCGCGTGAGCCTCCCAGAAGGTAGGCAGTTTAAGCGTCACTGCCGTATCCATGTCGGTAGGTCACCAATGAAGGAGCTGGGCTCCAACGCGAGTTGAAAGAATTGACGCGACCAAAGATGGAAATTCGTCCGAGTAGGTTTAATAAATGTATCACACTCGGGTACTCTGAAAAGCCCGTTTATCGGGCAGCAATATATATACACATTTATGTCGGGAAGTTTGCCCAGCAAAAGCTATACCGGGCATGCCCGGGTATCAAGGGCGAGCCTTGGAAAGGCGAGTCTGGACCTGCCCGGGCGTGTTTGGCTGTGGCCTGGCAAGTCGAGGCTGGGCGTGCCCGGGCGCTCTGGACGAGCACTGGAAAGGCGATAGCGGGCATGCCCGGACGCTCTGGGCGAGCCCTGGAAAGGCGATAGCGGGCATGCCCGGACGCTCTAGGCGAGCCCTGGAAAGGCGAGAGCGGGCATGCCCGGGAAAGACGAGACCGGGCGTGCCCGGGAGGTTCGGGCGTGCCCGGGAACAGTAAGTCCGGGCATGCCCGGGAGAGGCGCGTCCGGCCGTGTTCTGGCCGGTGCAAGGCGATTGTGTGCATCCAGCGGTAACCGCTACATATAACATGATATTCAAAAAAGGTTATGGACGAGTTATGAATAAACTTGGTGGACGTGTTAGTTAGGTGACAAGAACATGCCGATTAGATTTTGGCTCAGGTCCGAATCCAGATCTGGCCTAGCAGTGGGATACAAAACAAACTGTTCAGCCTGGCGGGGGTACGCACTCTACCGAGTGCCGTTTTAGTTAAGATTAAAATTGACCTCATTTTTTTGACCTCATTAAGATTAAAATTGACTTCATTTTTTGACCTCATTAAGATTAAAATTGACCTCATTTTTTTGACCTCATTAAGATTAAAATTGATGATCTTAATCATAGCTCGGGTGAATCGGATGAAAAATGATTATTTTAGAAGTTCGACCTTGAGTTGACCTTTGACCTTTTGACCTCAAAAATAGTTTGTTTCCCAATTCAGTGATGCACTATGCAATTGCTATTTAATTCTCAAGTCAATCGTATGAAAATTGACGTTTTTTTCAGATGAAAATTGATGATTTTAGAAGTTTGACCTTGAGTTGACCTTTGACCTTTTGACCTCAAAAATAGTTTGTTTCCCAATTCAGTGATGCACTATGCAATTGCTATTTAATTCTCAAGTCAATCGTATGAAAATTGACGTTTTTTTCAGATGAAAATTGATGCTTTTAGAAGTTTGACCTTGAGGTGACCTTTGACCTTTTGACCTCAAAAATAGTTGTTTTCCCAATTCAATGACTCAATATGCACGTGATGTTCAGCTTTCAAGTCAATCGGATGAAAAATGACGATTTTAGAAATTCAACCTCAAGATGACCTTTGACCTCAAAATCAATAGTCTTCTCAGTTGAGACTACCTCTACAACTTCTTCAAGTTTCATGACGATTGGTTTAGAATTGTGACCTGTAGGCGAGTGTCAAACAAACAAACAAACAGACAGAATGACAAAGTCGACCGACCAATATACAGGACTTGAAAATCTTCCATTTTGCAAGTAACAAACATACAAACAAACAAGTGAGGCAGACTCATACAACAAATATGAGTGAATACATAACCTCGGTCCACCTTCAGTGGCGCAGGTAACAAGTACATACACTATGAACAGTTTGGTGGTTGAATTTATAAAGCTAAGGTACATTTACCTGGCTGGTGTGGATTTGGTTCCCCTGTGATCCTGAGCAGAAACCTCCACATTCTATCCCCTTTGAGAATTGGTTCTTGATGAAGGAAATGCTTATCATAACTACAGGCATCATGCTTTTTTTCTTTTTTGTATACAAAGTCAAGGCTCGTGGAAGAGCTGGAAACACCGAACGGATCGGGGAGCAACACACACAAGGAAGAGTAGAGAGAAAGGGGAAAACATCAACAGCAGGGTTGAAGAACTAAAATAGAGGGAGACCTGGATAAATAAATGGATGTGGGGAGAAATGAGAACGCATGGAGTGGACAATATGGACACAGGAGCAAACTCTCAGGAAGGAAAATTGGAAATTTGGAATAAGGTGGGGTTGGGGGTGGTGTAGGGATCTGGGAGTTTAGGTGGTTGAAAACATCATGCTTTTGGATGATCTGATGTGGTGGTGAACAGCTGACTTGAGCACCACGAAGATTCATACAAAAGGCAATGGTGGTGGTGGTTATGGTTGTGGTGGTTATGGTGTTGGTGTTGGTGTTGATGGTGGTGGTGCTGATGGTGGTAATGGTTGTGGTGATGGTGGTGGTGGTGATTGTGTTGATGGTGATGATGGTGGTGGTGATGATGATAGTGGTGATGGTGATAGTGATGGTGTTGATGGTGGTGATGGTGGTAATGGTGGTGATTGTGGTGGTGATGGTAGTGGTGATGGTGATGGTGGTGGTGGTGATGGTGTTGATGGTGGTGGTGATAGTGGTGTGGTGGTGGTGTGTTGGTGGTGGTGGTGTGGTGGTGGTGATGGTGTGGTGGTGGTGTTGATGGTGGTGGTGGTGGTGGTGTTGATGATGGTGGTGATAGTGGTGTGGTGGTGGTGTGGCGGTGGTGGTGGTGGTGGTGGTGGTGAAGCCCAAGGCGAGAATATGGGCTCCACCCCCTTTGCCTTGCGTATGAATCCTCGTGGTAAAAAAAATAAAGATTTCGACATAAACGAACACTTTTAATATGTCGTATTTTGTTAATGTGGAAACTGTTTCAAGCCACGGGGAAGTAAATATACATATACTTGTCCAGTTTAACATGTTTGCAATATAAACAAGCACATTATAGATAATAACATATTATTGTATACAGTACATGGCAGTATTATATCCAGCAGCACGTCCATACAGCGTAACATTATGTAACATTAGCGTAACATTATGTAACATTATTTATACCGGAGCAGCAAAACGTGTAATTATCATTTGACTCTTGAAATGGAACATCATGTGATTTAAAACGATTTATATATGTAACAAATAATGTGACAAATAAATTAATAATCATGCTTTAAAATGATTTATATATGTAACAAATAATGTAACAAATAAATTAATAATCATGCTTTAAAATGATTTAATATATGTAACAAATAATGTGACAAATAAATTAATAATCATGCTTTAAAATGATTTAATATATGTAACAAATAATGTAACAAATAAATAAATAATCATGCTTTAAAATGATTTAATATATGTAACAAATAATGTAACAAATAAATAAATAATCATGCTTTAAAATGATTTAATATATGTAACAAATAATGTAACAAATAAATTAATAATCATGCTTTAAAATGATTTAATATATGTAACAAATAATGTAACAAATAAATATATAATCATGCTTTAAAATGATTTAATATATGTAACAAATAATGTAACAAATAAATAAATAATCATGCTTTAAAATGATTTAATATATGTAACAAATAATGTAACAAATAAATAAATAATCATGCTTTAAAATGATTTAATATATGTAACAAATAATGCAACAAATAAATTAATAATCATGCTTTAAAATGATTTAATATATGTAATAAATAATGTAACAAATAAATAAATAATCATGCTTTAAAATGATTTAATATAGGTAACAAATAATGTAACAAATAAATAAATAATCATGCTTTAAAATGATTTTATATAGGTA